>NW_025533472.1:97500-140000 GCF_020615455.1 Coregonus clupeaformis
GTTTGTTTTGGTTGTGTTTTGGGTTATGTTTTGCCCGATAGTAACTGAATGGTGGATGATGACTGGAGTAATTTTCTGTCTAAGTGAGTAGATAACATGTTTCTAAACACTACTAAATTAATCCTGATGATGACATGATTAATAAAAATCATGAATGAATCATGAATAATATTGAGTGAGAAAGTTACAGAGGCTACAACAAAACATGCTAACCTCTCACCATTACCAATAACAGAGGGGGTATGATCCTTGTTCCTCTGTAACTTTCTCATTCATCATCATTCACGATTCATTCATGATTATTCATAATCATGGTAGCATCCACACGAATGTAGAAGTGTTCAGAAACATCTTCTATTCTTACTGACAATACAAGTGAAGTGACTCCAAAATGACAGGACATTATTCACCATTCAGTTTCTATTGGGAAAAACATCATCCAAAACACAACCAAGACAAACTGCAAATGTATTCAACAAGTTTGTACAATCACAAGCTTGATTGTCACGCCCTGGCTCTGGGACTCTGTTATGTTGAGCCAGGGTGTGTTGTTTCTATGGGTTTGTTTTCTAGGTTCGTTATCTAGCTCATGTGTTTCTGTGTTGGCCGGGGATGGTTCTCAATCAGAGGCAACGAGTATCAGCTGTTGCTTGTTGTCTCTGATTGGGACCATACTTAGGCAGCCTGTTTTCCACAGTGTATTGTGGGATCTTGTTCCGTGTATGGTTTGTGTCTGTTACCTAGGACTTCACGTATTGTTTTGTTTGTGTGGTACTCTAATAATTATAAGTATGTACGCATATCACGCTGCGCCTTGGTCCACTTCCTCCTACAATCGTGACATTGATGTAATCACTGCAGGTAAGGAATATGGGACCAAATACTAAACTTAAGACTACTTTAATACAATATAAGTGAATATGTCCAAATTATTACGACTTTTTCAAATGGAAGAACTAGACACAAAGTGCTTTCATATCTAAACAGTAACACAGATATGTATGAAAATACCCTCAAATAAAAGGTGACATTCTGTACTGTCACCTCATATGAAACATTCTATCTCAAATCCAAAATGCTGGAGCATAGCACCAAATGTAAAACGGTAAGCTTCACTGTCCAAACACATATGGTGTGGACTATGTGTGCCTGGTAAACACATGTGGATCTGGTGAACAGTTATCACTTGTTGACCAACTACAGGAATACTGACCTCAGAGTCTCCAGTTTACAGTGGGGATTCCCCAGTCCAGCAGAGAGCAGCTTCACTCCTGAATCCTTCAGGTCATTGTTACTCAGATCCAGCTCTCTCAGGTGTGAGGGGTTTGACTTCAGAGCTGAGACCAGAGAAGCACAGCCTTCCTCTGTGAGTCCACAGCCTGACAGCCTGCAAAGAGATCATCATGATTTCACAAACACACTGTTAAATTAACACCAGTAGTGTAGAAGGACAATGGCAGATGCATTTGGTTTATTCTCTTAAACAACATATAGATTAATCTTCTGTCTCCTAGAATTGCATGGTCATATTGTTATACTAATGTGAACATCAATGCAGTGATTCAATATGTTTTTCAATAGAATATTATATACATATTATAATACATATATTTCTCTAAACTGAATATTTCTTCCTGATGATTAGTTCTTAAATGTCATTTTATTTACTCACAGAGCAGCTCTGGAGGCTTTGACCACTGGCAGCAGCCTCAGAAGACCTTCCTCTGATCTGGAGTATTTCTTCAGGTCAAACACATCCAGCTCCTTTTCTGAAGTCAGCAACACAAAGACCAGAGCTGACCACTGTGCAGGTGACAGTTCTTCTTCTGAGAGACTTCCTGATCTCAGGTAGCTTTGGATCTCCTCCACTAGTGAATGGTCATTCAGTTCATTCAGACAGTGGAACAGATTGATGCACCTCTCTGGAGATGGATTCTCCCTGATCTTCTCCTTGATGTACTTGACTGTTTCTTCATGGCTCTGTGAGCTGCTTCTTGTCTTTGTCAGTAGACCTCGTAAGTACTTCTGATTGGACTCCAGTGAGAGGCCCAGAAGGAAGCGGAGGAAAAGGTCCAGGTTTCCTGTCTCACTTTGTAAGGCTTTATCAACAGCACTCTTGTAGACAGTAACTTCAGGCTTGTCTCTGGACTGTGCAAAAAAGTAGCTGAACATTGATTGAGGTTCATCCATTAGATTCTCATTGTTGTTGATGAATGAGAGGAACACATATACAGCAGCCAGAAACTCCTGAATAGTCAGATGCACGAAGCAGTACACCTTGTCCTGGTACAGCACACATTCCTCTTTAAAGATCTGTGTGCACAATCCTGAGTACACTGATGCTTCATTGACATCAATGCCAGCCCTCTTCAGGTCTTTTTTATAGAAAATCAGATTGCCCTCAACAAGCTGTTGAAAAGCCAGTTTTCCCAGTGACAGAATGCTCTCTTTATTCCAGTGTGGACCTGTCTCTTCTTTCCCAAGATACTTTTCATTCTTCTGTTTGGTATGAAACTCACAAGGTGTGAGTACATCTCAGTCAGAGTCTTGGGCATCTCTTCTCTCTTGTCTGTACTCAACATGTGTTCAAGGACTGTTGCAGAAATCCAACAGAAGACTGGAATGTGGCACATGATGTGAGGCTCCTTGATGTCTTTATGTGTGAGATGATTCTGCTGGCCAGGTCCTCATCACTGAATCTCTTCCTGAAGTACTCCTCCTTCTGTGGGTCATTGAACCCTCGTACCTCTGTCACCTGGTCAACACACCCTGAAGGGATCTTATTGGCTGCTGCAGGTCGGGTAGTTATCCAGAGGAGAGCAGAGGAAAGCAGATTTCCCTTGATGAGATTTGTCAGCAGAACATCCACTGAGGTTGACTTTGTGACGTCACAACAGATCTTGTTCTTCTGGAAGTCTAAGGGCAGTCGGCACTCATCCAGACCATCAAAGATGAACAGAACTTTGTACTTGTCGTAGTTGGAGATTCTTGATTCTTTGGTTTCGATTGAGAAGTGATTGAGAAGTTCAATCAAAGTGTGTTTTTCCTTTTTCATCAAATTCAGCTCCCGAAAAGGGAATGAAAATACAAATTGGACATCCTGATTTGCTTTTCCTTCAGCCCAGTCCAGAATGAACTTCTGCACAGAGACTGTTTTTCCAATGCCAGCGACTCCCTTTGTCAGCACAGTTCTGATAAGTTTGTCTTGTCCAGTTAAGGGTCTGAAGATGTCGTTACATTTGACTGCAGTCTCTGGTCTTGCTTGTTTCCTGGTTGTTGTCTCAATCTGTCTCAGCTCATGTTCATTATTGACCTCTCCTGTTCCACCCTCTGTGATGTAGAGCTCTGTGTAGATCTTATTGAGAAGTGTTGGGTTTCCTTGTTTAGCGATCCCCTCAAATACACATTGAAACTTCTTCTTTAGATTAGATTTGAGTTCACGTTGGCAATTCACAGCAAGCTCATCTGAATCTAGAAACAACACAGAGGATATTAATATTATGTATGTTTTAAAGCCTACAGTATTGTAAGACTGTGTTATAAAGTTGTATATTATAATAATTTATTCGCTTAACTGACTGTATAAATGTTTTCATAATGCATTACAGAGTGGTGTGACTGATTATATTATTATGATCTCTCTCTCTCTCTCTCTCTCTCTCTCTCTCTCTCTCTCTCTCTCTCTCTCTCTCTCTCTCTCTCTCTCTCTCTCTCTCTCTCTCTCTCTCTCTCTCTCTCTCTCTCTCTCTCTCTCTCTCTCTCTCTCTTTTTTTTTTTCTCTCTCTCTCTCTCTCTCTCTCTCTCTCTTTTTCCCCCCCTCTCCTCTCTCTCTCTCTCTCTCTCTCTCAACATATCCCTGCTGCTACTTGATGAGGTCACTAGGTGTTGTGTTAAGGCTGCTACAATGTCATTTAGTTACACAGCTACTTTAGCTGTACTTTAGCTACAGCTTTTAAATGTTCTAAAACAGCATTCAACATGAGGCAGACAGCTCTTACTTTTCTCCAGTGTGTCAGCAAGCTCCTTCTGGTTCATTTTCCTCAGGACGTGCAGTGTGATCTTCAGAGCCCCTCTCTGGCACTGCTCTCCTGCTTCTCATCTTCAACATCCACCACTTCCTTATCCTGCTTCTGACTCTCAAAGCCTTCTGGGAGTTCTGGACTAATAATCCTCTTGAACATCTTCAGCCCGTTCTTCACAAATGTCATAATATTCTCTTCAAGCAACTGAAATAAATCAAGTAAATCAGTTAGGCAAGAGACTAAATGCTTTCTCATTAACACATGAATGAATGATTGACAGATCAACTTTACTTGAGGTAAACAAAAACAAATGTACATAACAAGACCACATACACTGAATATGGAGGCCAGGTCTGTTTGATGACTCTGGGAAGACTGATCACTGAGAATCTCTGACTCTGATCTCTCCTGTTGGTTTCTATGGACAAAACATCAGATTACATCTCCTCATCCAGGGAGTGCACACACTCACACACTACACACACACACACACACACACACACACACACACACACACACACACACACACACACACACACACACACACACACACACACACACACACACACACACACACACAGGGAGGGAATGTAGTGTTTGTTTAATATTGTTTCAGGACTGTGAAAATGGAAAAAAGGTTTAGCCTATGGATTATGAAAACAACAAAAATAAATGGGAAAATGGGAGAGGAGAAATGACTAGAGACAGTGTTGTTTAACTCACTGACCATGACCCATGAGTTCTTCTTACCTTTGTTCAGTAGAAAAGTCTCCCTCTCTAAACATTATAGAATGGTCCATAGACCGGTCACTCTTCATGGACACACAGCTGGGTACAGGGGAGGCTGGTCTCTCCTGCTTGATTGGACTTCAACACAACAGAGACAAACATTACATCTCTCATCTACTCTGAGCTCAGATGGGGAAACATAAGAAGAGTTTCATTCCAAAACGCTATATATCCATTTTCAGAAATGTTGGTCAATTAGCTTTTATTGCTTAAAGAAATTATTAAACCACTACAAGGCTTTATAAAGGTGTCTAAAGTGTGTAATTTCCACTTTAAAATGTCAGACTTGATTTTCCCTGATGAAAAATGTATGAACCCCTACAGAACATATCCCTTAATTATAATCCACCTAAAAATACACATTTGCTATTGCTGCAGGATTATGTTCCTGCTGTGAGAAACTGGGTCAAATTAAGATATGGCATCTGTAAATGCATTCATCTTAAGGTAGCTAGGTGAGACAACTACGTATCACAGTCAAATATACAGGATACGAACATTACATTCCAGCTAAACAATGGTTTAAATCACATCTAAAATCTACAATAGTTATATTGAAGGTACCCATTAGTAATCATTTCTGATGAAAAAAACACAAATGTGATTTTCTTTTCTCCTATATAGCATTTTGTAATATAAATTCTTAAACAATATTGTCAGCTCACCTCTTAGCTTTGGTGTCATGTTCCTTTGGTGTCGTGGTCCTCTGTAGCTCAGCTACTAGAGCACGGCACTTGTAACGCCAAGATAGTGGGTTCGATCCCGGGACCACCCATACACACAAAAAAAAATGTATGCACGCATGACTGTAAGTCGCTTTGGATAAAAGCGTCTGCTAACTGGCATATTATTATTCCCCAGAGAGACTTATTTTAGAGGCAGGGCCCCCCCTCTCTCTCCCCCAGAGAGACTCATTTTAGAGGCAGGGCCCCCCTCCTCTCTCTCCCCAGAGAGACTCATTTTAGAGGCAGGGACCCCCTCCTCTCTCTCCCCAGAGAGACTCATTTTAGACCACTGACCCCTAAACAGAGATGCAGCATGTTGGTTATGGTTAACACAGTGACAACTAATTATTGAATGTACATTATTCTCTTTTACTCATGATCTCTTAGAAATAAAACAGTTTACTAACAGACACATCCAAACAGTCAGGTGATTTAAAGCAATTACTTTTTCTAGCCCAATGACTACTCCACCAGGCCTGAAAACTAGGCCAAAACATAGACCCTGATAGGCCTACATCTTATTTCAGATATCCTCCAGTAGTCTGGGCAAGATGTAGGCAAGATGTAAGCTGAATGATTTAGCATCTTGCTTCAGTTCAAATTGACAGATTCATTTATTTAACATGAATAGCAAGACGATGTTGAGGTAGGAAGTGCTTCTGTTGCCCAGTAGCCTGCTGGAATAGGCTACTGAGGATGGGGTCGTAATTTCAATCAATTAATCAAATATTAATAAATTGGATATGAACTAAATAGGCATATGCTTGTCAACAACAGCCAGGTTTTTGTTTTTATCTGTAGCGCTCTCTCTCTCTCTCTCTCTCTTCCCTCTCTCTCTCTCTCTCTCTCTCTCTCTCTCCTCTCTCTGCCACACCTGCTGTCTCGACATCTGAATGCTCGACTATGAAAAGGCAACTGACATTTACTCCTGAGATGCTGACCTGTTGCAACCACTATAACCACTGTGATTATTATTTGACCCTGATGGTCATCTATGAACATTTGAAAATCTTGAAGAACGATCTGGCCTTCATGGGCATGTACTCTTATAATCTCCACCTGGCACAGCCAGAAGAGGACTGACCACCCCTCAGAGCCTGGTTCCTCTCTAGGTTTCTTCCTAGGTTCCTGCCTTTCTATGGTGTTTTTCCTAGCCACAGTGCTTCAACATCCGAACATGCGCTGTTCGGCACGAGACGACCGTTAGAGCCAATGACGTGTTTCTGCCAATGACCTTCAAATCAAATTGTATTTCTCACATGCGCTGAATACAACAGCTGTACACTTTACCGTGAAATGCTTACTAACGAGCCCTTTCCCAACAATGCAGTTAAAAAGTAAGAAAAATTAGCTAAATAAAACAAGGAAACAGTAACACAATGAAATAATAATAATGAGGCTATAAGGAGTACCAGTACTGAGTCAATGTGCAGGGGTACCAGGTAGTTGAGGTAATAACTAGACTATAAACAAGGAGTACCAGTACTGAGTCAATGTCCAGGGGTACCAGGTAGATGAGGTAATATGTACATGTAGGTAGGGGGTAAAAGTGACTCGGCAATCAAAGATAGAGATTACATCTCCTCATCTGGGGAGTGCACACACACACACACACACTTGCACACACACACACACACACACACACACACACACACACACAGTTTAATATTGTTTCAGGACTATGGAAATTGAAAAAAGGATTAGCCTATGGATTATGAAAACAACAAAATAAATGGGAAAATGGGAGAGGAGAAATGACTAGAGACAGTGTTGTTTAACTCACTGACCATGACCCATGAGTTCTTCTTACCTTTGTTCAGTAGAAAAGTCTCCCTCTCTGAATTTTAAAGGAGGATTCATAGAATGGTCACTCTTCATGGACACACAGCTGGGTACAGGGGAGGCTGGTCTGTCCTGCTTGATTGGGCTTCAACACAACAGAGACAAACATTACGTCTCTCATCTACTCTGAGCTCAGATGGGGAAACATAAGAAGAGTTTCATTCCAAAATGATATATATCCATTTTCAGAAATGTTCGTAAATTGGATTTTATTGTTTGAAGAAATTATGAAAGAGATTGGAGACATGTGTTTGTTTAAAATCTGTCTCACTCTCAGAGAAATAAGTAGTACTGCTAGGTTTTTCATAGTAATATTATATATCTGCCTCACTCTCGGAGAAATAAGTAGTACTGCTAGGTTTTACACAGTAATAACATATCTGCCTCACTCTCAGAGAAATAAGTAGTACTGCTAGGTTTTACACAGTAATAATATATCTGCCTCACTCTCAGAGAAATAAGTAGTACTGCTAGGTTTTACACAGTAATAATATATCTGCCTCACTCTCAGAGAAATAAGTAGTACTGCTAGGTTTTACACAGAAATATATATATCTTCCTCACTCTCAGAGAAATAAGTAGTACTGCTAGGTTTTACACAGAAATATATATATCTTCCTCACTCTCAGAGAAATAAGTAGTACTGCTAGGTTTTCACAGTAATATTATATATCTGCCTCACTCTCAGAGAAATAAGTAGTACTACTAGGTTTTACACAGTAATAATATATCTGCCTCACTCTCAGATAAATAAGTAGTACTGCTAGGTTTTACACAGTCAAATGTGATCGACCGGCTCGATCTTATGTAGCAAAATTTGAAATTGTGTTTTTTACATTGGATAAAAGTAGAGACTCAGCTAGAAAAAGGTATATCATACACTACAGTTGAGGAACAATGGGAAAGTAATTCTGCTTTGAAAGATGATAAACTTGTAATTTCAATTTTGAGAAAATGGCCTTTGAATGTTTTGGTTCACCTACTGGAGAGCTCTTCTTTATCTACAGTGGTATTACTTTGGCAGATAATGTCACCCATCTAAATAAATAGTATATATATATATATATATATATATATATATATATATACATAGTTAACTAAATGTATTGTGCTTTTGGTTTATGTCAGTTTCATTTTTTGTTATGCTATAAATGGTTATTTTATGGTTGTAAGTGGTAAAATGAACTAGAAAATGTCATATTTTGCAATTCTGAGTAATTACTACTTTAGTAAGGATATACTTTATTCAGTACTACTGCAGTTACTAAATCATTCCAATAGATGGAAGCATAAGACCACGAATGACATTTCAGAAGATTCGTTTAGTTTTCTCCCTGGATACACCACCACTCCTCCTCACAGGAAAACTCCTGCACACACTTTTTACTGTCCCTTTCCACACTGCTAACGCAAGAGGAACGACTGAAAAAGCATTTAACAGATTACTGTGAAATAATATAATTATGATTCATGTTTATTATTAGCTGTTTTTATGCTCATGTTTTGAAATTATACTTCATTACTATAACGATTATCAATAAGCCTGAACATTAATTTAGTCACCTCTGGTCGAGAAAAACGTATTTTCCTAGTACATTCATTGTCAGATTCATCTACCAGCAGCAAGCACTCTGCCTTCTAGCACAAGCGAGGGGCATGTTGAGGTACATTTGCTAATTCCTGATGTAATTTATTGGCGGGCTGGAAGACGCACTCTTGTCTTATCTATTCCGAGGTTGTTTAATCGTAATATTAGATATTTAAAAATGCATGTATACTAGGGTTGAGGTTGGAGCATCTGACTAGTGATTATTTACCCGGGGTTCAACACCTGCTATAGTCACTATTTAATTGCTCTTCCAAAAGCATCACAGGCCTAATACGAGATATATAGCTAACTAAAGTAATGAGTGACCATTTTAGATAATCATGGGACACATAGTCTTTGGTTGCATGCTATTTTATGTCAATCATATTGATGCTTGTAGCCTATAACTGATGCTACGTGGTCTTATGCTGCCATCTATTGGAAATATTTAGCAATTAAAAGTTATTAAATTACGTACAGACATTGGTGAGGCAGCTGAGAAATAAAGTGTATTTTTCTTGTTAATTCCTTAGATCAGTCTCAAACCTGCCCTATGCCAATTGCTGGACTTTCACATAGAGGCTACTAGGTCACCAAGTAAACATTTGAAAAATAAAACGAATGTCTTGTTTATCAAGTGTTCTGTCTTGCAATTATACATCTAATAAAATAACTACAAAAAAAGCAAAATGTGTTGACAGGTTTTGATTAACAAAATAATCAAAACGCTATTTAATATAATAATTGTATTTACTACCATAATATTATTACTAAAATAGTTTCTAAAAGTGTTCTAGGCTACCCTACCTATAGAACGTTCTGAAGGCGAGTCGGTGTCACGGAGCTTAGTAACTAATAGGAGCTGGTAGGGTGAAAAATGCCCAAACATAAGGCTTGTTTTTTCGAGATTACTTCATAACCAGGGACAGAAGGTAATATTATGAAACCGTGCTCCATGGCGGATGCATTGAACTAATTTTATCAGAAATAAACGTTGTAAAAAAATGTCACTTGAGGCGCCCCGAAAATAATATTGAAAAGTTCAGTCCTTGGACACAGAAGGGTTAAACACTAAAGTTACCGTCCATCTAGTGAAGAGAGGAGAACCGGACAGAGGGATGGTAGGTAGCCAGCATCCGTCAACGAGAGAGGGAGAAGCCCTCCACGGTATTTAACAGGTGGAAGAAACAACCAGGGAGCTCCATCGGTCCACAAGACATGCAGGCAGCCGGTGATGATGTAGTGGTAGCTAGGATAACTAGGATGCTGCTGGTAGAGTAGCTAGCTTAGCTAGCTGTACCGACTAGCTTGGCTAGCTAGCAGGTCGTTCGTCTGTCCCTCGAGGATGATGACGAATCCGGTGAACCACACAAGATGAAACAAGGATAGCGAGTGAAAAGGATCTGGCTACACTCATACTGTCACTGACCATTACGCAAAAAAGCTAATTGAACAATAAACTTTGGCGTCTCAACACTGTAACAAACTCCGTCGTTATTCCCCAACATCACCTCAGACCACTCTGCGCGTAACTGGACAATATGCTTGGCGCCAAACCGTACGTGGACGCGGACAGTTCTGTACGGGGACGCGGACAGTTCCAGAACGCGGACATGAGCAGAGCCACACAATAAACTAAAAGCAGTCTTTAACGTCGGGTACATTAGTAATATTTTTTTTTTATTATGTCAAACAAAATAAAATCGTTTTTTAAAACAAGATTTTGAGATCTGGGCACGTATCCAAAAAGCGTCTCAGAGTAGAAAAATTGGTCCTCTCTCTCCCCAGACAGACTCATTTAATACTGGGTCGTTACAATATTTTGAGATCTGGGCCCATATCAAAAAAGCGTCTCAGAGTAGAAAATGTGTCGTATAAGTGCTGAGAATAAAGCCATTTTAGTCCTACTCTTATGGGTATAAATTAAAGCTATGCATGAAGCCTCTTTATTCATAAGTGTCCCACCTAGTTGGCAGATATTTAGGACACCTCATGAGCTGTCCTAACCAGTTAAGAGTTAACAGCAGGTGTCTTGATGATAGAAACATGCAGCGAGTCAGTGGTTCCTGTGCAACATGCAATTGCTTTGGAGCTGTCATACAGGGTATACCCATAAGCAACCATTTCTGATTAAAAAACACGTGAAAAATTGTGGAAATAGCATTTAGGAAATAAACTCTTAATAATTCTTAAACAAAATTGTCATCTCACCTCTTAGCTTTGGTGTCATGTTCCCCAGAGAGACTCATTTTAGAGGCAGGGCCCCCCTCCTCTCTCTCCCCAGAGAGACTCATTTTAGACCACTGACCCCTAAACAGAGATCCAACATGTTGGTTGTAGTTAACACAATAATTATTGAATGTGAATTGTTATCATTAATTAATTATCTCTTACAAAACATTTACTAACAGACATATCGAAACAGTCAGGTGATGTAATGCAATCACTTGAATATGTAGTTGTGACATCTCTTCACCATGGCCATGTCACACACTTATTTGTATTCATTAAAAGTCGGCCATTTATTATTTTTGAATCTGTTTTTTTCTAAACATATCTGAGAATGTAGACAGAAGGGCTAAAACAGGCTTGATTGATCTGGGGGGGTCAGTGATCTATACAGAAAGGTTTTTTGCAACAATTAAGATATATTTTATTATTTAAAGTAGGCTAGGATATAATGTATAACCGTTTTTTTGTTGTTGTGTAAAGCAGATCAAGGTCTATACCTCAGCAAGTGGCGACCTGTCATTCAGGGCAGGTGGCCTTTCCTGTTTTGCATGTTATTGTGGCATTAATATATGTCACATATCAGTTTGCTAACAACGTAAACAAAAAATATATACACTACGGTCAAAAGTTTTAGAACACATACTCATTCAAGGGTTTGTCTTTATTTTTACTATTTTCTACATTGTAGAATAATAGTGAAGACATCAACACTATGGAATAACACATATGGAATCATGTAGTAACCAAAAAAGTGTTAAACAAATCAAAATATATTTTATATTTGAGATTCTTCAAATAGCCACCCTTTGCCTTGATGACAGCTTTGCACACTCTTGGCATTCTCTCAACCAGCGACCCGTCATTCAGTGCAGGTGGCCTTTCCTGTTTTGCATGTTATTTTGGCAGTAATACGTGTCACATATCAGTTTGCAAAAAATGTAAAAATAAATAAATATATATATAATTGAGTTAATATAGCCGCATACAAACATGGTCTCTTTTTGTTTTCTTGAGTAAGGCAGCTCCAAAATGCAGGTGTTTCATCCCTAGCTCAGTGCTTTCTGTGGTGGTGGGGCAAGCCAGAAGAAAATACAGAGCGCTGCGCCGTGATTGGCTCAGCGTTCTGTCACTCATGGGGACACTACGTCACCGCCAAGTCTAAGGGTAGAGCTAGAGAATTCAAGCCCCTTGGGTGCTGCCACAGAGTTACATTAGAAGTGCCCATCCACGAAGGTCATTGGCCACAGATAAAATGACATCAAATCACATTATATCTACAGTAGCTTTGATTGGACTGATCATGTCAACATCATACTTTCAAAATCTTAGCCAGCAGTCATCATCACGAATCAGGTCGACAATCTACAGGCAAATCCTTTTTAATCCTTGTCATATGAAGAGAAATAATGAAGAGAAATGATAGGACAGCTGTTGGGACTCTGCTGTTGGGACTCTGCTGTTGGGACTCTGCTGTTGGGACTCTGCTGTTGGGACTCTGCTGTTGGGACTCTGCTGTTGGGACTCTGCTGTTGGGACTCTGCTGTTGGGACTCTGCTGTTGGGACTCTGCTGTTGGGACTCTGCTGTTGGGACTCTGCTGTCGGGACTCTGCTGTTGGGACTCTGCTGTTGGGACTCTGCTGTTGGGACTCTGCTGTTGGGACTCTGCTGTTGGGACTCTGCTGTCGGGACTCTGCTGTTGGGACTCTGCTGTTGGGACTCTGCTTTATGTAGGCCCTAACAGTTTGTGGGCACCGTTTCTCACCGTTATAGTCCAATGAATGTATTGTTTAGTGTTGTGTTGTGGAGTGGCTTTGCTGGCATGCATCCCACCTTTATTTATGTTTTGCCCCACCAAGATTGACATGCTAAAATCACCACTGACCTCAGCTATAGCCTAGATGACCAGCCTAAACCTGTTCAGATCAGTTCCCATAACGTTATAACAGTAACAGTAGCAGGAGCCTAGTCCTGATACAGATGGAGGTCTATACCTCAGCTATAGCCTACATATCCTAGATGACCAGCCTAAACCTGTTCAGATCAGTTCCCATAACGTTATAGACCTAACAGTAGCAGGACAGAGCTTGTAGCCTAGGCATGGTATTTTTCACACCATTTCAAACGGAGACCATCAGGTTTGTCAGCATGATAAATGATCATAGCTCAAACCTACTCTGACTATTGAATGTCTGACATCGACTTAACCTTATAATAGTTTGTAGTTTAGCCTAGACCTACGAGAGTCTGCCCGTCTTTCCTACATATCAACACATTTATCCGACTTCTAATGTTACCGAGAAATACGTGCCACAGTTTCAACAGCCATTGTGTAACTGCGTAGGCTACACACTTACTTTCACGTTCATATGAGGAAATCACATAACTTCTTACAGTCGCTGGTGCAGCCGCCTGTTCTCTTGCAGATGAAGTAGCTTTTATAGGCAACTCATTCAACCAGCCTAAACAACAGTAAATAAAAGATGTCAAATGGTCAAAAGTCAATCCTGATATAGCCATGTACATCAAAGAGAGGTGTATTGCTACAGATGTAGGATCTTAATTTGAGCCAGTTTGCTACAGCAGGAAAATAATCCTGCAGCAACAGGACATTTTAATTATTATGGGAATGGCCGGCAGGGATGTAGCTCAGTTGGTAGAGCATGGCATTTGCAACGCCAGGGTTGTGGGTTCGATTCCAGTATAAAAAAAAAAAATGTATGTAAGTCGCTCTGGATAAGAGCTTCTGCTAAATGACTAAAATGTAAAACATCACCATGTAGAATTATGTGTACAGATGTAGGATCTTAATTTGATCACCCCACACTGCAGAATAACTTTCCCTCAACGCAGTAAATGTAAAACTTGTAGTGTATTTGAGGTTTTAAAAGGCTTTTGAAGTTTGTAATTTCCACTTAGAAATGGCAGACTTGAGTTTCCCTTACTAAAAATGTATCAACCGATACAAAAATGTCCATTAATTATAAATCACATTTACTGTTGCTGCAGGAATATTTTCCTGCTGTAGCAAACTGGCTCAAATTAAGATCCTACATATGGACATGCAAATGTACTTAGGCGAATAAAGGTGATTCTGATTCTGCAAAGGTTGAGTCTCTAGATTCCCTTGCTGCTCTGGGGGAATAATGAAATGGTTGTCATAGTGATTTAAACTGGGCCTGGTTATTTCCCAACTCTGAGACCATGTCATTTGTTATATTTCACCCAATTGATAAAGGAAGCTAGAAGGCTGAACCCAGAAGACAACTCTAAATAAACACTAACTGATATTATCCTAAAATCCTTTCACTCATATTGTTGTGTCTCTTTGTTCAACGGACGTCGGGTAGCCTGTGGTATTAATATTGTAGCAAACAGCGGGGCAGGGCAGTGAACCCAGGTCGCTGGCCAAAACTAGGTTAACCCTATTGCTGCGATGGGAATTGTAACCTGTCTCACACTGCCCCCTATAAAAGCAAGTATTGTGCTTCGACTACTCAGACCCCTCACACATCCGGGCCGTGCATTCTGATGGCCTCACAGACACCATACTACTTCTGACACCAATGTAGCAAACAGCGGGGCAGGGAAGTGAACCCAGGTTGCACTTGTAAAAAGGCAAACAACCTACGCATCGCGCCACTGGCGCCAATTGGGTTACTTGGTTGGAATTGCATCATAGTACATGGGAATAATGATGCATTTTATTTAGTAAAGTGGTTTCTTGCATCAAACACAACAACATTTTCAGTCACCTCCTCCTTGTGTGAAGGACAAGTAGATAAACAGGTTAATGTCAAGCTCTGCATGTTTTTTGGAATGTCTCATGGAATGTAGGCTTACAGTGAACACCACACATTGGCTGCTACTGTAGGCTGAATGATAGAACAGCTATTTCCACGTTAAATGTTATTGGATGCCTTGTTTACATTATGATCAAATAGCCTACTTGGTCTCTGTTAAAACTGTAACTTAAAGTGGGTACAGCCTCAGTGTTCACAGTAAACTCACGCCGGAAGTTGCACAGATCGCTACACTATAGTAGAACTATGATACAATTACATTTATCATACGAAATGTGAAATGTAGAACTATGACGAATGAATATTGATGTATTGAATTCACAGGAGGTTGGTGGCACCTTAATTGGGGAGGACGGGCTTGTGGTAATGGCTGGAGCGGAATAGGTGGAATGGTATCATTAATATGAGCCGTCCTCCCCCTCAGCAACCTCCAGTAGATTGAATTTGACTTGCCCACGTCCAGTTAGCGCCATTTTGTATGATTAAACTGTCATGTCATTATATATTTTCCGTTCTGCTGAGAGAGCACCTTCCTGATGACTAGCACTCTGTACATTCCTATGGATGAGGCCTGAGCTGGAATGTGAAGCTAACTGAAGCTAGCTAGCTTTAGAAAACCAGTATATCTAGCTAGCATCATAGTCCACCCCTCAGGCTAAGTTCAGGTTACAGCATGAGGCAGACATCAACAGCCGAGTTGTAGGCTACTACCTGGGTAGTATTCATTAGTTTACTCCGCAGCCAACAGTTTTAAAATGTTGCATAAACAGTTTACTCCAAACGCTGTACAACGTGACCTAAACGGTTTCTGTTGCCAAACGTTTTGCTACGGTGGGCACTAATGAACACACACAACCTGTTTTGAGGAAGTGTAAGTTGTTGTTAGTCTTTCCACAGTATTTATTTGTATCTCTTTCACACCTCATGCCTTCCTGAGTGAAAATAGTTAACAGTAGATTAGAAAGAGAAAATGTTGTTGCTTGTTGTGTTTTAAGCCTGTTTTAAGAAGACAAGTCTATAGACCTATGATACAGTACACTCTTAGAAAAAATAGTTCCAAAAGGGTCCTCTGGCTGTCCCCATAGGAGAACGCTTTTTGGGTTCCAGGTAAAACCCTTCTGGCTTCCATGTAGAACCCTCTGTGGAAAGGATTCTTTATGGAACCCAAAAGGGTTCTACCTAGGACCAAAAAGGGTTCTACAAAGGGTTCTCCTATGGGGACAGCCAAATAACCCTTTTAGATTCTAGATAGTGTAGGAGTGATCACCCTGGGGCACACAGATGGAAACAGAAGGAATTCACCCCACGCATCTAATTTATATCCAAAACATGTTAAGGAGAGTAGGCCTATTATAACACTGTCCACAAAACATATCATCAACTATATGAATACACATAACAATATCATCAACTATATTAATACACATAACAATATTATCAACTATATTAATACACATAACAATATCATCAACTATATTAATACACATAACAATATCATCAACTATATTAATACACATAACAATATCATCAACTATATTAATACACATAACAATATCATCAACTATATGAATACACATAACAATATCATCAACTATATGAATACACATAACAATATCATCAACTATATTAATACACATAACAATATCATCAACTATATTAATACACATAACAATATCATCAACTATATGAATACACATAACAATATCATCAACTAGATGAATACACATAACAATATCATCAACTATATGAATACACATAACAATATAATCAACTATATGAATACACATAACAATATCATCAACTATATGAATACACTTAACAATATCATCAACTAGATGAATAAACATAACAATATCATCAACTATATGAATACACATAACAATATCATCAACTATATTAATACACATAACAATATCATCAACTATATTAATACACATAACAATATCATCAACTATATTAATACACATAACAATATCATCAACAATTTGAATACACATAACAATCGTCGTCTTACCTTTTATATGTCTCTCAATAGAAGTAGAGTCTGGAATGATCATTCGGTGGTGGAAAGTTCCTTTAGTTTGTTCTGCTCATTTCCATATCAGGTTCTACCTGTTCTCTCTCCCACTCCCTGTCTCTTTATAGCTCTTACAATGTGCCTTGGCATACATTCTACAAGTGTCTGGAACTCCAAATGTAGTTCTGATTTAGTGTTCCAAATGAAAACAATTTGAATAAACTGGTTAATATGGTTAAAATACATTAAGACTGAGTAATGCTGTGATTGTTTTTATTATTTTGTATTGAGATATTTTCCCTATGTCCTTTCAATATAGGAACAATTTGTGAAATGACAGCCTTCTGTAAATATGGACAAAAGTCTATGGATTAATTTTATGGTATGTGTCTTGCAACATTATGTAAAATGACAGGTTGAGAAACATTGCATCTTCCTAGGTGCATATGTGAGAAGCAACGCAAACTGTCTCCCTATGTGTGTGCCATCCCTAAACATCAAGTGTTTGTGGTTCATTAAAATGTTTATTGTCAAGGTAAAAAATAAAAAAATAAAAAAATTATTGAACTGTATTGGAGGGATGTGACATCATTCTTCCACAAGAAATTCCATAATTTAGTGTTTTGTTGATGGTTGTCTTCAATTGAGTTGAGACCTGGTGACTGAGACGCCCATGGCATATTGAGAAACATCAGCAAGTTCAGCAGTCTTCATCACTGAAGCTCCTGCCAAACGTGCCTCAACAATCACCAATCATTAAGTTCTTCCCGAGCAGGGTCGCAGTCTCTCTTCGTTGCAGCTCCTCTCTCCCCAGGGGTATCAGCTCCTCTCTCCCCAGGGGTAACAGCTCCTCTCTCCCCAGGGTAGCAGCTCCTCTCTCCCCAGGGGTATCAGCTCCTCTCTCCCCAGGGGTAACAGCTCCTCTCTCCCCAGGGGTATCAGCTCCTCTCTCCCCAGGGGTAACAGCTCCTCTCTCCCCAGGGGTAGCAGCTCCTCTCTCCCCAGGGGTATCAGCTCCTCTCTCCCCAGGGGTAGCAGCTCCTCTCTCCCCAGGGGTAACAGCTCCTCTCTCCCCAGGGGTATCAGCTCCTCTCTCCCCAGGGGTATCAGCTCCCCTCTCTCCCCAGGGGTAGCAACTTCTCTCTCCCCAGGGGTAGCAGCTCCCCTCTCTCCCCAGGGGTATCAGCTCCTCTCTCCCAAGGGGTAGCAGCTCCTCTCTCCCCAGGGGTAACAGCTCCTCTCTCCCCAGGGGTAACAGCTCCTCTCTCCCCAGGGGTAGCAGCTCCTCTCTCCCCAGGGGTAGCAGCTCCTCTCTCCCCAGGGGTAGCAGCTCCTCTCTCCCCAGGGGTATCAGCTCCTCTCTCCCCAGGGGTAGCAGCTCCTCTCTCCCCAGGGGTAGCAGCTCCTCTCTCCTCTAGGATTTGAAGACATCGGTGGCTTAGCTCACAGCCAGTAGGAGGGTCCGGGAAGGAATTTCAACAGCTAAATCCAAGAATACATCTACAGTGTATTGTCAAAAACCACTCAACATATTCAAACATAGACTCTGACCTGTCCAATGAGACAGAACAGACTAATCTCTCTCTCTCTCTCTCTCTCTATCTCCTCTCTCTCTCTCTCTCTCTCTCTCTCTCTCTCTCTCTCTCTCTCTCTCTCTCTCTCTCTCTCTCTCTCTCTCTCTCTCTCTCTCTCTCTCTCTCTCTCTCTCTCTCTCTCTGTGTGTTATGAGATATTTTTGTCAGATGTTACTATGGTATACTGAAGTATAATTACAAGCATTCCATAAGTGTCAAAGGCTTTTATTGACAATTACATTAAGTTTATGCAAAGAGTCAATATTTGCAGTGGTGACCCTTCTTTTTCAAGACCTCTGCAATCCGCCCTGGCATGCTGTCAATTAACTTCTGGGCCACATCCTGACTGATGGCAGCCCATTCTTGCATAATCAATGCTTGGAGTTTGTCAGAATCTGTGGGTTTTTGTTTGTCCACCCGCCTCTTGAGGATTGACCACAAGTTCTCAATGGGATTAAGGTCTGGGGAGTTTCCTGGCCATGGACCCAAAATCTCGATGTTTTGTTCCACGAGCCACTTAGTTATCACTTTTGCCTTATGGCAAGGTGCTCCATCATGCTGGAAAGGCATTGTTCGTCACCAAACTGTTCTTGGATGGTTGGGAGAAGTTGCTGTCGGAGGATGTGTTGGTACCATTCTTTATTCATGGCTGTGTTCTTAGGCAAAATTGTGAGTGAGCCCACTCCCTTGGCTGAGAAGCAACCCCCACACATGAATGGTCTCAGGATGCTTTACTGTTGGCATGACACAGGACTGATGGTAGCGCTCACATTGTCTTCTCCGGACAAGCTTTTTTCCGGAAGCCCCAAACAATCGGAAAGGGGATTCATCAGAGAAAATGACTTTACCCCAGTCCTCAGCAGTCCAATCCCTGTACCTTTTGCAGAATATCTGTCTGTCCCTGATGTTTTTCCTGGAGAGAAGTGGCTTCCTCACTGCCCTTCTTGACACCAAGCCATCCTCCAAAAGTCTTTGCCTCACTGTGCGTGCAGATGCACTCACAACTGCCTGCTGCCATTCCTGAGCAAGCTCTGCACTGGTGGTGCCCCGATCCCGCAGCAACACAACAATTGAACCTCTCTCCTTGAAGTTCTTGATGATCCGATAAATGGTTGATTTAGGTGCAATCTTACTAGCAGCAATATCCTTGCCTGTGAAGCCCTTTTTGTGCAAAGCAATGATGACGGCACGTGTTTCCTTGCAGGTAACCATGGTTAACAGAGGAAGAACAATGATTTCAAGCACCCCCCTCCTTTTAAAGCTTCCAGTCTGTTATTCTAAATCAATCAGCATGACAGAGTGATCTCCAGCCTTGTCCTCGTCAACACTCTCACCTGTGTTAACGAGAGAATCACTGACATGATGTCAGCTGGTCCTTTTGTGGCAGGGCTGAAATGCAGTGGAAATGTTTTTTGGGGGATTAAGTTCATTTTCATGGCAAAGAGGGACTTTGCAATTAATTGCAATTCATCTGATCACTCTTCATTCTGGAGTATATGCAAATTGCCATTATAAAAACTGAGGCAGCAGACTTTGTGAAAATGAATATTTGTGCCATTCTCAAAACTTTTGACCACGACTGTATACACACACTTAGAAATATGGGTACAGTATAGTTCCCTGGAGTACAAAAATATCAAAATACACAATGTACCTTCAGAGATATGTAATGTATTGTTAAATACTTTATGATGATAGACTTTATGGTGATAATATATGCCTAGGAACTAACTTGGTTAAGGCCACAGGACTGAAAATGAACGAATTCAACGACCATGTCTCTGTCACTAACAAGTACAGTCAGTGGTAACGTTACAGTTCACTATAAAAGGCAAGACACACTGGGAAATGATTTAGGAGGCGTGGCTTAGTGGGGGCAAGGCTTTCACATTACCTGGAGTGGGAGATGTACCGTGCTACAGACAAGCCCCCTTTATGAGAGTCACAAGTACGCATCAGGCACTGAAGGAGGCAGTGTCATGGTGCGTTTGTTACCAAGTGGGAAGTGGGAATTTACTACATAACACTGGGAAAAATCCACTTGAACGGCCCTCCAACTGGTAATTACTAGTGGGAAACTGGTCTATCATCCTGAGCGCCCACTTCTCCCACATGGTGACCTCTGACCTCACCTACTAAGGAAATGGTTTCTATAACAGCATTTTTGGCAGTTAAATGCAACAACAAAACATTATTTATAAAAATCTATCTGTTTTTGAACTCTATAATTTGGTTACAAGCATGATAACTGTACTTTTAGTTCATGGTTGACGAAGTTGTTGGCCATTAGCCAACCACCGTTTATCAATGAGTTCAAATTAAATGAATGCATCCAACTGCTTTTTACGACTTCAGAACTGGTAAATTCCCAACTTCCACATGGTTACAAACGCAGCATCAGAGTGGAAACTTGAGAGACCAAACATAACAATCCTGTCACAACAGAAAATGCCATTGTGAATGCTGAACAATAGGAATGTTCTTTTAAAGAGTCCTTGGCAGTTTGCACAGTGCAAGAAATCTTTCGGATTTCCATTTGGGAAACTGCTTTGTTTACAAGGAACTATAACACCTTTGCCTTCTCTTATGATTTGCCTGTTGTGTGCTCTGTCCCCACGTTGTCTCAGTATGGTCAGTGGGAGCTTCCAGTCTTTGGAGTTCTTTGGGAAAGAAAGGGCCTTTTGCCACTTCAGCTTCACCTTTATGAATCATTTCCAGATGCCGGGCAATTTTTGATTGTGGTTTCTCACAAAAGAGACAGTAATGTTTTTTGGTGTATCTTCTTGATCAATCTGTAGTCTTTGTAACGTGCATGACTTCAAGTGAACTTGTGGATTCTTGCCCAGAGGTGTCAGACTCAGTATTTCTATGTCCCTTATAGGCCTTTGTTCTTCCATACAGTAAAGCTCTAAACTGCTCTCGTTGCCACGTTCTGTTCCTGGCACATATTCATCTTCTGTTGTTTCTATGGTGCTGATTGAGTCTTCAGAATCATATCCAAGCATTTGTTTGTTGAGCTGAAATCATAAAAACAATCAGAATTCATACAGTTGTTTTACTGAATACATTGTCTGGTCACTGAAAACATGAACTGTTTTACTCCAACATATCAATTCTTATTTACTAAACCAATAACTGTTCAATCATGTCCTGATTTTTCTGAAAAGGGTTATTTCATATAATCAAGAAAGAAAAACTGTAATCATTCCATTACCTATTTTGTAGGCTAATGCACAGAATAGTACACGCCCCAAATCCTATGGGGACAGCCAAAGAACCCTTTTAGGTTCTAGATAGCACTTTTTTTTCCCCCTAAGAGTGTAGAAAGATGATATACACAGTATTTTGGCCTGAGCTCATGGTCTTCCTCTACCTCTTCTGTGACAGCCAGGGGGAGCAGGAAGCTGACTAGTGGTGGTTATTCACCATGAAACGTCCATTGGGGTGGGGGCATGGTAAGACGTCTGTAGCATCCACAGTGTTTGGAAAACAACACAATACATTATCTAGCATTCATTTCAATTCGGCACAAAATAATCAGAAACGACCTGAACAAACTGCAAATGCATCCATCGAGTTTGAAGAGTCACAAGCTTGATGTATCCATTGCGTGCTATGAATCTGGGACACATACTAAACTTTGGAATTGAAACAAGCCCCAAAATGCTACTGCACAAGTATCCCAAAAACATTTCCCTAACACAAGTGGTTAGTACCTGTGCAAGAATGAAATAATCACAGCCATTTTGTGTTGAGATATAAGGGTTTGGGGTCAATTCCATTTAAATTCCATTCAATAAAAAAAAGTAAACCAAATTCCAATTCCACATGTTCCTAATTGAAAACTATTGAAGAGAATTTGAATTTCAGTGTACTTCTTGAATTGACTGGAATTGAAATGGAATTGACCCCAACCCTGTGTGATATACTGTACATAGATATTTACAAATACACTCTCTGTTCTTTCCAGTTGCGGAACCACTTCTCTGGTTGAAACAGATGTATTGTCAATTTTTGGGCTCGACTGAAAAATAAATAAAATAAGAACCATTTCAAGTAATGAAATGACAATCCTCATGTCAGTGACTTGGATCTTATGAGAGGTTGAATTGACTGGCTTCCAAAATAAAAACAGAAGGAAGCAGAGCTCTAGCAAACACATTTCTAAACATCTAGGTCAGGGCTATTCAACTGGCAGCCCACAGCCAAGATCCATACCATTTATCAATTTAGAATGGCCCTTTGATAAATGCTGAACATTAATTAAAAAGAATCTGCAAAACAATCCCAGTAAAAATTGAATGTTTAGGGCCAAAATGAGCCCTCGTTCAATATTCTCCAATGGGAGAATCTGTTTTCCTATAGTCTTGCCCATTAAGTGCTGTCAATCAATATAAGTAACATACCAGTTACAGCCAATCAGAGCTGCTAACAGGGGTACAGGGACTGTCTGCCCGCCTACTGGCTCTTTCGCCACTGATAAGACTACACTGCCAGAGCGTGCTTTGGCTAAACTCAGCATTGACTTAAAAAACAATGGACTCAGTTATGGCTATCATAAAACTTTATCCGATCAACATTTATCCTTCAACATTGATGTTTGGTGGTCTGCTGAGCATCATGATATACTTTTACATAATGAGGTTCGGTAGCTAAGTAAGGGTAGGCCTAATTCTCTCTAGAGAGTATGGGAGTTTAGGGAGGAGATCATTGCTTTGCTGTAATGACAGTGGTGAATTATCATTAAGTGATAACAGTCTGGGGGAACAAGGTATGAGGATACCTATTTCCAAAACATGTCCCCTGGTCACTCCCAGTACATAAAATTAAAGGAGCCCAAGGCACCTCTATTACATAGATCACACAGAGGAGCGGTTGTGATTTCTATTAAATGATGTTTTCTAGGTGGAAGGTTTACCCTGTGTATGATATTAAAATGTATCAGCTGGTGATTAGGATTGTTAGATGAACCCACTAAGTTCCTGATGAACTCAACTGGTGAGCCTCTTTAGCAGCTAGTTCCATGGACACACTGATTCCAATGTCCTTTGCCAAGGTCAGATGACTTTCAGTCAACAGTCTCTTTTGTGTAGCTTCACTCCGTAGCCCACAGAGCTCACACCCAGTGGCTCTCCAGGACCAGGTTCAGAGAACACCTGACTCACTGATAATAGGGATTCACTAAAATTATATTTAGTGGGTTTTAATGAAGGGTTTTAATTGAAGATATTGTTTAAAGATATTGTCCATCATGTTGTGTGCAGAAGAGGCTTTGGCCTTCTGGGCTTGTTCAATGACAAGGCCATTATGGAAAGAGTTAATCAGCTGTAGAGACACATCAACACAGTAATTCAGTATATCTGGTCCCCCATTATGGAAAGAGTTGTTCAGTTGTATAGACACATCAACACAGTAATTCAGTATATCTGGTCCTCCATTATGGAAAGAGTTGTTCAGCTGTATAGACACATCAACACAGTAATTCAGTATATCTGGTCCTCCATTATGGAAAGAGTTGTTCAGCTATAGAGACTCAACAACACAGTAATTCAGTATGCCTGGTCCTCGCTGCCATAGTTATAGTAGGGATTTAGCATTTTACACAAAAGGGGAAAAACACAATGCCCATTTCAATGAGGATAAAAGTATCCTGTTTCAGGTCGGTTCAGGAAGTGAACTCAAAACCCTCTGAACAATAAAAGTAATATTACCTTTGATCAAATGGCGTCGTTCTGCTGATAAAATGTGGAGATTGTCCATGGACCAGTCACTCTTCATAGAGACAGCTGGGTACTGGAGACTCTACTCTCTGGGTCTGGTTGGAGTCTCTGACAGCTGGGTACTGGAGACTCTACTCTCTGGGTCTGGTTGGAGTCTCTGACAGCTGGGTACTGGAGACTCTACTCTCTGGGTCTGGTTGGAGTCTCTGACAGCTGGGTACTGGAGACTCTACTCTCTGGGTCTGGTTGGAGTCTCTGACAGCTGGGTACTGGAGACTCTACTCTCTGGGTCTGGTTGGAGTCTCTGACAGCTGGGTACTGGAGACTACTCTCTGGGTCTGGTTGGAGTCTCTGACAGCTGGGTACTGGAGACTCTACTATCTGGGTCTGGTTGGAGTCTCTGACAGCTGGGTACTGGAGACTCTACTATCTGGGTCTGGTTGGAGTCTCTGACAGCTGGGTACTGGAGACTCTACTCTCTGGGTCTGGTTGGAGTCTCTGACAGCTGGGTACTGGAGACTCTACTCTCTGGGTCTGGTTGGAGTCTCTGACAGCTGGATACTGGAGACTCTACTCTCTGGGTCTGGTTGGAGTCTCTGACAGCTGGGTACTGGAGACTACTCTCTGGGTCTGGTTTGAGTCTCTGACAGCTGGGTACTGGAGACTCTACTCTCTGGGTCTGGTTGGAGTCTCTGACAGCTGGGTACTGGAGACTCTACTCTCTGGGTCTGGTTGGAGTCTCTGACAGCTGGGTACTGGAGACTCTACTCTCTGGGTCTGGTTGGAGTCTCTGACAGCTGGGTACTGGAGACTCTACTCTCTGGGTCTGGTTGGAGTCTCTGACAGCTGGGTACTGGAGACTACTCTCTGGGTCTGGTTTGAGTCTCTGACAGCTGGGTACTGGAGACTCTACTCTCTGGGTCTGGTTGGAGTCTCTGACAGACAAACCCCAATATATTTTCAAATCAAATCAAATTTTATTTGCCACATGCGCCGAATACAACAGGTGTAGACATTACAGTGAAATGCTTACTTATAAGCCCTTAACCAACAATGCAGTTTTTTAAAGAAAAAATATATATTTCATACAGTAATGATGATCAGTAGTATGAGAAATCACCCTGGATCATTATTAAACCCCATAATATTTCATACAGTAATGTTGATCAGTAGCATCAGAAATCACCCTGCATCATTCATCATGTCAGACATTTCCCTCCATTTCTCCCCCACATGGAACTGCTGATATAAAAGAGCTTTATAAATAAATGATTGATATAACGTTGAACTCCCAACCTCCCAACAAGACTACAGTCTGTTACATTCTCACATTCTCCACAGATCTGGGAGGAATTCCCCTTTTATAATCTATAATGTATGGCAGTAATCTTACTTTGGGTCAAAGGGCATTGGTCCACTGATAACATTGAGAGGATTGTACATGGACCAGTCATAGACAGACAGCTGGGTACTGGAGACTGCTCTCTGGGTCTGGGGGTTGGCAGTGCCCCCCTCCTCTCTCTCCTCAGAGACACTCATCTTAGGAGTGGGTTCCAACTTCCAGAATTACAGTGTGATAAAAAGACTCACACACCATTTAGGAGACACACACTTCCTTGATTAAACATATACTTACTAGAGTTTACAGGATATCCTGCTCTGTCCTCTCTCCAGTTTAGAGTTTATAGGATATCCTGCTCTGTCCTCTCTCCAGTTTAGAGTTTATAGGATATCCTGCTCTGTCCTCTCTCCAGTTTAGAGTTTATATGATATCCTGCTCTGTCCTCTCTCCAGTTTAGAGTTTACAGGATATCCTGCTCTGTCCTCTCTCCAGTTTAGAGTTTACAGGATATCCTGCTCTGTCCTCTCTCCAGTTTAGAGTTTATAGGATATCCTGCTCTGTCCTCTCTCCAGTTTAGAGTTTATAGGATATCCTGCTCTGTCCTCTCTCCAGTTTAGAGTTTATAGGATATCCTGCTCTGTCCTCTCTCCAGTTTAGAGTTTATAGGATATCCTGCTCTGTCCTCTCTCCAGTTTAGAGTTTATAGGATATCCTGCTCTGTCCTCTCTCCAGTTTAGAGTTGATAGGATATCCTGATCTGTCATCTAAAAATATTTAATTGCTGGACAAGAACAAATATACTTTTATATAGGTATGCTTTCTACACACCATGAGGATAAACCATTAACCATGAGGTGTAGCTAACTGTTTTCTTTACTGACAACTGGGGTTAGAGACAGACAGAGACTGAGAGAGACACAGACATCAAATACTCATGATCTTTGACCTTCCACCATTTCAGGCTTTTTTCACAGAAATTGCATGGTAACACTTTACATGGCAGATGATAGGCATTAAAATACATTCATAAAGCCCTTGACCATTTTAAATAATAGTATTTACATTTTCGTCATTTAACATACGCTCTTATCCAAAGATACTCAAGGGCACATCTACAGTTTTTTTACCTAGTCAGCTCAGGGTTTTGAACCAGCAACCTTTCGGTTACTGGTCCAACACCCTTAACCGCTAGGCTACCTGCCACCAGTGTATGATGGGCATCTTACAACAACTACAGCTGACATTATTGTGGTCATGTTAAGTATTTCGTTTTTTATTGGGATCCCCAAATAGACGTTGCCAAGGCAATCATTTTTTTTTTTTTTTTTTTTCAGGCTGCAAAGTAAGGATCCTACCAGGGATTATTTATGTATGATGTTAGTAGAATGTATACATTGGGATAGTTAGTAAGGATCCTACCAGGGATTATGTATGATGTTAGTAGAATGTATACATTGGGATAGTAGTAAGGATCCTACCAGGGATTATTTATGTATGATGTTGGTAGAATGTATACATTGGGATAGTAGTAAGGATCCTACCAGGGATTATTTATGTATGATGTTGGTAGAATGTATACATTGGGATAGTAGTAAGGATCCTACCAGGGATTATTTATGTATGATGTTGGTAGAATGTATACATTGGGATAGTAGTAAGGATCCTACCAGGGATTATTTATGTATGATGTTGGTAGAATGTATACATTGGGATAGTAGTAAGGATCCTACCAGGGATTATTTATGTATGATGTTGGTAGAATGTATACCTTGGGATAGTAGTAAGGATCCTACCAGGGATTATTTATGTATGATGTTGGTAGAATGTATAAATTGGGATAGTAGTAAGGATCCTACCAGGGATTATTTATGTATGATGTTGGTAGAATGTATACATTGGGACAGCAGTAAGAAGCCGGTGGGTAAATGACTAAGATTCAAGGGAGATTTGTTTCTTTATTGTGTGTTTAGTTGTACCTTTACCTTCCTGTAGTTGGTCATTTGGAAGGATTCTGTATGGAGGAATGGTCTAAGATCACTCCAACTCAGAAAACATTTTAGAAAAAGGCTCAGTGCCGTTATCCTCGCAAGGGAGGTATTGAAAGGGAGAGCCAATTTTGACCCCTACCTTTTAGAGAAAAAAAGTATTACTTGTTAAACAAAATCTCTTTCTCTGAGCAATTGTATTAGTATAAAATCATTTAATTTAATAAGTTGGGACCCCACTGTATACTTCAAAGTTAGAGATATGTTGAACCTCATAATGATTCTACATTTTATAGTATGCCATGGCCTTTACTGGCCAAAGGTTAAACTACTGTTATGTTAATGCTATACTATGGGATTGAGTCACTAGACTTTGACCAGATATTATTGCATCCAAAGATGAACTGTACCTAGAACATAGATACAGAGCCACTTGTCATCAGGAAGGTGCTCTCTCAGCACAACGGAAAATATCTCAGTGACTTGACATGTTCTGGTTGTGAATTCAGGCTACAAGGTAAGAATCTTCCAAGGGATTATTGTAAAGTGTGTAGGGAAATTAAATATATGGTGTTATTATAGTATAGAGAATGACAGTAGAACACTCAGATCTAACAGTCCATTTCACCTGGGACAGGTACGTGTCAGTTCAATCATACAAAATGGTGCTAACTGGGCGTAGGCAAGTCAAATTCAAAAACATATTGTTAATATCTCGTATTATAGGATTCGTATATCGTGGTTATTTTACAATTTGTAAAATGTTTAATGTATCATAGTTCTAAATCATCTTTCAGAATATCAGAACATTTGTTGTTTTCAAAATTACAATGAGCTCCTACTTCCTGTGTAATTTGGTATGAAACCTGAACGTACTTTTCTTAACATTGATATTATGAAATAAATTCAATAATATCATAATAATAGCAGACCTGTTGAACAAAGCAACACACTAGAATGAGTGGAATTATTACAAGAGAAAGTGAGACATTATTATTATTAATATTATATTATTTTGTTGTTGTTACTATTATTATTTTATTTTATTTTATTATTATTATTATTATTATTACTATTATATTATTATTATTATTATTAGTTCCACTACATGGAGAAAATGTTAAAAAATCAGTCATGACTACGTGTTGATGTGATTGCATTAAATCTCCTGACCGTTTGGACGTATCTGTTAGTAAATGTTTTATTTCTAAGAGATAATGAATAAAATAGAACAATTGACCTTCAATAATTAGTTGTCACTGTGTTAACCACAACCAACATGCTGGATCTCTGTTTAGGGGTCAGTGAACGAAAATGAGTCTCTCTGGGGAGAGAGAGGAGGGGGGCCCTGCCTCTAAAATGAGTCTCTCTAGGGAGAGAGAGGAGGGGGGCCCTGCCTCTAAAATGAGTCTCTCTGGGGAGAGAGAGGAGGGGGGCCCTGCCTCTAAAATGAGTCTCTCTGGGGGACATGACACCAAAACTAAGAGGTGAGATGACAATGTTGTTTAATAATTCATAAAGAGTTTATTTCTAAAACGTTATATCCACAATTTTTCACGTTTGTTATTTTACATCAGAAATGATTGCTTATGGGTACCTTCATGTGTCTGTCAAATATTGTTGTTAACGCTATATAGCTGGAATGAAATGTTTGTATCCTGTATATTTGACTGTGATATGTGGATGTCTCACCAGCACACACACACACACACGCACACAGAGACACACATACACACACACACACACACACACACATCTTATGACTGTAAGTCGCTTTGGATAAAAGCGTCTGCTAAATGGCATATTATTATTATTATTATCTTTACCATCATACACACACACATCTATAGAAGTTATGCATGACACAATCATTTATCCAACTCTTAGTTATTGTCTAATATGTTGTCATGCAGAACCCTTTTTTGTTTTTACTAATTCTAATCGTTGTTACAAGTGGAATTTTGACAATACTACCGTCAAATCAACACACTCTTCACTCCTGTTTAAACCAAAAAAGGTTATATCGCTTGCTTAATATATGGAACCACTAAAAGTTCTATATAGAAACCTTTTATAGGGTTCTTTAATCAGAACTCTAGAGGTTCTTCTTCCCTGAACCAAAATGGTTCCATATAGAACCCTGCATGGTGCCATTTATGAATTATGGCTACTACTATTAAATAGGAATAGTTTTTGCTAAGAATATATAGGACAATATATGACAATAGGAACGGTTGAAAAATCCCAATATTCATTTAAAATGATCCTTAGAAATAGCAGTGCTGGGGGATTTGGAAAGCCATAGCCAGTCAATCAACAAAAGAATAATACTCTTATGAAAAATATTGATTTTTAATTTAGTCTGTGGATACTATGCGACTAGAAAGGTTTAAAATGCATGTATGACATCAAAGCACAGTTGAAAAAAATATGGCAGGTGGAAATCAAAAGAGGATGTTCTACGGAGATAGGTGGGCGGGGCTGAGAGTAGCAGAGGGGTGGGATTAAAAAGATCATGATCGGTAATAGTCATTACTGTAAACACTATAGATGTCTGAGTACTATCTATCCAAAATGTAATGTGTATAATCAATTATTATTATTATTACTATTATATATAAAAAAAAGTAATTACTGTGTATAAAAGTATTGTATGGGGGTAGAATTGATCTTGGTTATATGCAAACACACTGGTGGCCAGGGAGGCATCTCTTTGTTTGAACGATGGCCCACGTCAACTCTGGCTGACTTCTTTACAATACAATACATTACAATACAATACAACTTTGTCCATTAGTTACAGCAAACAACAAAAACATGTATTCTGCTCCGTTCTTAACCCCCCAAACAGCAGACCTCACACATACAGTTGAGACCAGCACAGGTTCAAGCTGCAGTGCAGCGCCCCTGGATGGAGAGCATGTTGTGGGGTTAAGGGCCTTGCTCAAGGGCCCAACGAAAGGTGAATGTTTTGAGGACGTGAACCCAGCAGCCCTCCAGGGGTCAGATCAATTCCGCCCGTTTTTTCCAGCGCCCGGCCCGGGATTCAAACTGGACATTTTTCGGCCACAGGTCCACAGCTCCAACTCATTTGCCGCTGAGCGAAAACCTGAGTTAATATTCAGAAATAAGCATGAGTTAATCTGCCAAAATGAAGACAAAATGTTATGCAGACATCATTATTATGATGTAGAAGAACAACTTACATGTTGTTGTCATCAGCAGCAGCCACAAGCCAGACTGAGCAAAACATAGATAGTGTGTTAAAAGTCATGTAATGATTAACTAGGCTATTGAATCACCAAGACTTATTATACATCATTATTATACAGAAATCATTGTCAAAAGCTGAAGAGAAACTGTTGCATGTAGGTCTATATTATTTATGGATTGATCATATAGAAAAATAAAAAAATTATTTAAACTACTCCAAAGCAAATTACATGTGGCACAGGAACCACTGACTCACTGCATTATTAACAAACACCTTCTGTTAACTCTTAACTGGTTAGGACAGCTCACGACGAAAGACCTGCTAGCTAGCCAAGCTAGTCGGTACAGCTAGCTAAGCTAGCTACTCTACCAGCAGCATCCTAGTTATCCTAGCTACCACTACATCATCACCGGCTGCCTGCATTTCTTGTGGACCGATGGAGCTCCCTGGTTGTTTCTTCCACCTGTTAAATACCGTGGAGGGCTTCTCCCTCTCTCGTTGACGGATGCTGGCTACCTACCATCCCTCTGTCCGGTTCTCCTCTCTTCACTAGATGGACGGAAACTTTAGTGTTGAACCCCTCTGAGTCCAAGGACCAAACTTTTGAATATTATTTTCACGGCGCCTCAAGTGACCTTTTTTACAATGTTTTTTTCTGATAAAAACTAGTTAATTGCATCCGCCACAGAGCCCAGTTTCATAATATTACCTTACGTCCCTGGTTATGAAGTAATCACGAAACAACAGGCCTTATTTTAGGTCATTTTTCACCCTACCAGCTCCTATTAGTTCTATTGAGCTCCGTGACACCGACTCGCCTTCAGAACGTTCTATTCCCAGCCCATTGTTCTGCGTCACAATGCCAGCTTCACTATTGTTATCAATGAGACTTGCCTGCGTTAACCCTGTAGGTTTACCTCAGGTAACTTATTATTAACAAGGTTACGGCTACTTGGTGAGCGTTAACCCTGTAGGTTTACCTCAGGTAACTTATTATTAACAAGGTTACGGCTACTTGGTGAGCATTAACCCTGTAGGTTTACCTCAGGTAACTTATTATTAACAAGGTTACGGCTACTTGGTGAGCGTTGACCCTGTAGGTTTACCTCAGGTAACTTATTATTAACAAGGTTACGGCTACTTGGTGAGCATTAACCCTGTAGGTTTACCTCAGGTAACTTATTATTAACAAGGTTACGGCTACTTGGTGAGCATTAACCCTGTAGGTTTACCTCAGGTAACTTATTACTAACAAGGTTACGGCTACTTGGTGAGCAGCTCACTGTTCACCTGAGTACATGTTGTTGTGAGCCACAGTTTAAGAGGCATAGCCATCAAACATTAAACAGTTTCTGGTCATGGTTAACCATATTTCTTTTCAGAAAAAGGTGTACAGCCTAAATAAAACGCATGTCCCTGTCCTCTTTTTCAAGATGTGGCCGATTTAAACAGCCAGAATATTTTTTTAAATTAAGAAATCACCTTTTTCTTGACGACTTGCTGTTTCTAAATGGCTGCTGGGTAATTTGATATGCATCGAAATCTTCGTTCGTAGGTATCAAATTGAGCGAATGCTGCGCAGGTTCACTGAGTTGCAAACCAAATGGGTATAATGCGGTGATTGTTGTCTAATCAGGTGGTCTAGCTAATGGATTTGTAGATCTGAAGCAGTTGCTACCTCAGATTATGAGCCTAGCAAGTGTCATGAATGAGTTATGTAGTACCCACATACGGCCACAAGAAGGAGCAAGTGTGCCATAAACCCATACAGTTTTTTGCCTTAAAAACCCTAAACCTAACAATCAATCAATCAATCAAATGTATTTATAAAGCCCTTTTTACACCAGCAGATGTCACAAAGTGCTATACAGAAACTCTAACCCTACGTATAACCTATTTTAGCCTTAACCCTAGGTCTAACCTATTTTAGCCCTAACCCTTAACCCTTAACTCTAATTCTATTTTAGCCTAACCCTAGTTATAACCTATTTTAGCCACAACCCTTAACTCTAATTCTATTTTAGCCTAACCCTAGGTATAACCGATTTTAGCCTTAACCATAACGCTTAACCCTAATTCTAGGGTAGGGTAGCCTAGAACACTTTTAGAAACTATTTTAGTAATAACATTATCTTAATAAATAAAATTATAGTGCTAAATATCATTTTTATTATTTTGTTGTTATTTTATTATTTGTATAATTGCAAGGCTGTACGTGAATTAATAACTTTTAATTGCTAAATATTTCCAATCGATGGCAGCATAAGACCACGAAGCATCAGTTATAGGCTACAAGAAACAATATGATTGACATAAAATAGCATGCAACCAAATACTATGTGTCCCATGATTTTCTAAAATCGTCACTCATTACTTTAGTTAGCTATATATCTCGTATTAGACCTGTAATGGTTTTGGAAGAGAAATTAAATAGTGCCTATAGCAGGTGTTGAACCCCTGGTAAATAATCACTAGTCAGATGCTCCAACCTCAACCCTAGTATACATGCATTTTAAAATATCTAATATTGCGATTAAACAACCTCGGAATAGATAAGACAAGAGTGCGTCTTCCAGCCCGCCAATAAATTACATCATGCAACCCTCCCGGTTAGCAAATGTACCTCAACATGCCCCTCGCTTGTGCTAGAAGGCAGAGTGCTCGCTGCTGGTTGATGAATCTGACAATGAATGTACCAGGAAAATACGTTTTTCTCAACCAGAGGTGACTAAATTAATGTTCAGGCTTATTGATAATCATTATAGTAATCAAGTATAATTTCAAAACATGAGCATTAAACAGGTAATAATAAACATGAATCATCATTATATTATTTCACAGTAATCTGTTAAATGCTTTTTCAGTCGTTCCTCTTGCATTAGCAGTGTGGAAAGGGACAGTAAAAAGCGTGTGCAGGAGTTTTCCTGTGAGGGGGAGTGGTGGTGTATCCAGGGAGAAAACTAAACTGAGCTTCTGAAATGTCATTCGTGGTCTAATGCTGCCATCTATTGGAATTATTTAGTAACTGCAGTAGTACTGAATAAAGTATATCCTTACTAAAGTAGTATTTAATTAATTAGTTAATTTTACCACTTACAACCATAAAATAACCATTTATAGCATAACAAACAATGAAACTGACATAAACCAAAAACACCATACATTTAGTTAACTATATATATATATATACTATTTATTTAGATGGGTGACATTATCTGCCAAAGTAACACCACTGTAGATAAAGAAGAGCTCTCCAGTAGGTGAACCAAAACATTCAAAGGCATTTTCTCAAAATGGAGGTTACAAGTTTATCATCTTTCAAAGCAGAATTACTTTCCCATTGTTCCTCAACTATAGTGTATGATATACCTTTTTCTAGCTGAGTCTCTACTTTTATCCAATGTAAAAACACAATTACAAATTTTGCTACATAAGATCAAGCCGTTCGGTCACGTTTGACTGAGGCAGATATATATTATTACTGTGTAAAACCTAGCAGTACTACTTATTTCTCTGAGAGTGAGGCAGATATATATTATTACTGTGGAAAACCTAGCAGTACTACTTATTTCTCTGAGAGTGAGGCATATATATATTATTACTCTGTAAAACCTAGCAGTACTACTTATTTCTCTGAGAGTGAGGCAGATATATTATTACTGTGTAAAACCTAGCAGTACTACTTATTTCTATGTGAGTGAGGCAGATATATAGCATTTTGCAAAAAAACATGATTATTTGTCTCCCTGAAATGAAACCATCAAGTGATATATTTTAAACAAATATATGTCTGTCATTGAACAATCCCATGCCATGATTAGCTACTGAAAAAACACACCTATCTCTTTCATAATTTATTTAAACAATAAAAGCTAATTTACCAACATTTCTGAAAATGGATATATAGCGTTTTGGAATGAAACTATTGTTTCCCCATCTGAGCTCAGAGTAGATGAGAGACGTAATGTTTGTCTCTGTTGTGTTGAAGCCCAATCAAGCAGGAGAGACCAGCCTCCCCTGTACCCAGCTGTGTGTCAATGAAGAGTGACCGGTCTATGGATCCACCTCGAAACTTTAGAGAGGGAGACTTTTCTACTGAACAAAGGTAAGAAGAACTCATGGGTCATGGTCAGTGAGTTAAACAACACTGGCTCTAGTCATTTCTCCTCTCCCATTTTCCCATTTATTTTTGTTGTTTTCATAATCCATAGGCTAATCCTTTTTTCCATTTTCATAGTCCTGAAACTATATTAAACAAACACAACATTCCCTCCCTGTGTGTGTGTGTGTGTGTGTGTGTGTGTGTGTGTGTGTGTGTGTGTGTGTGTGTGTGTGTGTGTGTGTGTGTGTGTGTGTGTGTGTGTGTGTGTGTGTGTGTGTGTGTGTGTGTGTGTGTGTGTGTGCACTCCTGGATGAGGAAATGTAATCTCATGTTTTGTCCACAGAAGCAAACAGGAGAGATCAGAGGCAGAGATTGTCAGTGGTCAGTCTTCCCAGAGTCATCAAACAGACCTGGCCTCCATATTCAGTGTATGTGGTCTTGTTATGTACATTTGTTTTTGTTTACCTCAAGTAAAGTTGATCTGTCAATCATTCATTAATGTGTTAATGAGAAAGCATTTAGTCTCTTGCTTAACTGATTTACTTGATTTATTTCAGTTGCTTGAAGAGAATATTATGACATTTGTGAAGAACGAGCTGAAGATGTTCAAGAGGATTCTTAGTCCAGAACTCCCAGAAGGCTTTGAGAGTCAGAAGCAGGATAAGGAAGTGGTGGATGCTGAAGATGAGAAGCAGGAGAGCAGTGCCAGAGAGGGGGCTCTGAAAATCACACTGCACGTCCTGAGGAAAATGAACCAGAAGGAGCTTGCTGACACACTGGAGAAAAGTAAGAGCTGTCTGCCTCATGTTGAATGCTGTTTTATAACAAACATTTAAAGGCTGTAGCTAAAGTACAGCTAAAGTAGCTTTGTAAGTCAATGATATTGTATCAGCCTTAACACAACACCTAGTGACCTCATCAAGTAGCAGAAGGGATGTGTTGTGGTGAGAGAGAGAGAGAGAGAGAGAGAGAGAGAGAGAGAGAGAGAGAGAGAGAGAGAGAGAGACAACATTATTAATGCCATCAATAATACCAATAATGATATAAATCAGTCACACCAGTGTGTAATGCATTATGAAAACATTTACACATTTATACAGACAAGAGAATAAATGATTATAATTTAAACTTTATAAGACAGTCTTACAATACTGTAGGCATTAAAACAGATGTAATATTAATATCCTCTGTGTTATTTCTAGATTCAGATGAGCGTGCTGTGATTCTTCAACGTGAACTCAAATCTAATCTAAAGAAGAAGTTTCAATGTGTATTTGAGGGGATCGCTAAACAAGGAAACCCAACACTTCTCAATAAGATCTACACAGAGCTCTACATCACAGAGGGTGGAACAGGAGAGGTCAATAATGAACATGAGCTGAGACAGATTGAGACAACAACCAGGAAACAAGCAAGACCAGAGACTGCAATCAAATGTAACGACATCTTCAGACCCTTAACTGGACAAGACAAACCTATCAGAACTGTGCTGACAAAGGGAGTCGCTGGCATTGGAAAAACAGTCTCTGTGCAGAAGTTCATTCTGGACTGGGCTGAAGGAAAAGCAAATCAGGATGTCCAATTTGTATTTTCATTCCCTTTTCGGGAGCTGAATTTGATGAAAGGGGAAGAACACACTTTGATTGAACTTCTCATTTACTTCTCAAAGGAAACCAAATAATCAAGAATCTCCAACTACGACAAGTACAAAGTTCTGTTCATCTTTGATGGTCTGGATGAGTGCCGACTGCCCCTAGACTTCCAGAAGAACAAGATCTGTTGTGACGTCACAGAGTCAACCTCAGTGGATGTTCTGCTGACAAATCTCATCAAGGGAAATCTGCTTCCCTCTGCTCTCCTCTGGATAACTACCCGACCTGCAGCAGCCAATAAGATCCCTTCAGTGTGTGTTGACCAGGTGACAGAGGTACGAGGGTTCAATGACCCACAGAAGGAGGAGTACTTCAGGAAGAGATTCAGTGATGAGGACCTGGCCAGCAGAATCATCTCACACATAAAGACATCAAGGAGCCTCCACATCATGTGCCACATTCCAGTCTTCTGTTGGATTTCTGCAACAGTCCTTGAACACATGTTGAGTACAGACAAGACAGAAGAGATGCCCAAGACTCTGACTGAGATGTTCATACACCTTGTGGAGTTTCATACCAAACAGAAGAATGAAAAGTATCTTGGGAAAGAAGAGACAGGTCCACACTGGAATAAAGAGAGCATTCTGTCACTGGGAAAACTGGCTTTTCAACAGCTTGTGAATGGCAATCTGATTTTCTATGAAGAAGACCTGAAAGAGGCTGGCATTGATGTCAATGAAGCCTATGTGTACTCAGGATTATGCACACAGCTCTTTAAAGAGGAATGTGTGCTGTACCAGGAAAAGGTGTACTGCTTCGTGCATCTGAGCATTCAGGAGTTTCTGGCTGCTGTATATGTGTTCCTCTCATTCATCAACAACAATGATAATCTAATGGCTAAACCTCAATCAACCAGGAACTTTTTTGCACTGTTTAGAGACAAGCCTGAAGTTACTTTCTACAAGAGTGCTGTGGATAAAGCCTTACAAAGTCAGACGGGAAACCTGGACCTGTTCCTCCGCTTCCTTCTGGGCCTCTCACTGGAGTCCAATCAGAAGCACTTACGAGGTCTACTGACAAAGACAAGAAGCAGCTCACAGAGCCATGAAGAAACAGTCAAGTACATCAAGGAGAAGATCAGGGAGAATCCCTCTCCAGGGAGGTGCATCAATCTGTTCCACTGTCTGAATGAACTGAATGACCATTCTCTAGTGGAGGAGATCCAAAGCTTCCTGAGATCAGGAAGTCTCTCAGCAAAAGAACTGTCACCAGCACAGTGGTCAGCTCTGGTCTTTGTGTTGCTGACTTCAGAAAAGGAGCTGGATGTGTTTGACCTGAAGAAATACTCGAGATCAGAGGAAGGTCTTCTGAGGCTGCTGCCAGTGGTCAAAGCCTCCAGAGCTGCTCTGTGAGTATATCAAATGACATTTAAGTACTAATCATCAGGAAGAAATATTCAGTTTAGAGAAATATATATATTATAATATGTATATAATATATTATATTCTATTGAAAAACTTACTGAATCAGTGCATTGGTGTTCACATTAGTATAACAATATGACCATACAATTCTAGGATACAGAAGATGAATCTATATGTTGTTTGAGAGAATAAACCAAATGCATCTGCCATTGTCCTTCTACACTACTGGTGTTAAATAAACAGTGTGTTTGTGAAATCATGATGATCTCTCTGTCAGGCTGTCAGGCTGTGGAGTCACAGAGGAAGGCTGTGCTTCTCTGGCCTCAGCTCTGAAGTCAAACCCCTCACACCTGAGAGAGCTGGATCTGAGTAACAATGTCATGAAGGATTCAGGATTGAAGCTGCTCTCTGCTGTCCTGGGGAATCCCCACTGTAAACTGGAGACTCTGAGGTCAGTATTCCTATAGTTGGTCAACAAGTGATAACTGTTCACCAGATCCACATGTGTTTACCAGGCACACATAGTCCACACCATATGTGTTTGGACAGTGAAGCTTACAGTTTTACATTTGGTGCTATGCTCCAGCATTTTGGATTTGAGATAGAATGTTTCATATTAGGCAACAGAACAGAATGTCACCTTTTATTTGAGGGTATTTTCATACATATCTGTCTTACTGTTTGGAAATGAAAGCACTTTATGTATCTAGTTCTCCCATTTGAAAAAGTATTAATAATTTGGACATATTCACTTATATTGTATTAAAGTAGTCATAAGTTTAGTATTTGGTCCCATATTCCTTACCCACAGTGATTACATCAAGCCTGTGATTCTAAAAACTTGTTGAATGCATTTGCAGTTTGTCTTGGTTGTGTTTTGGATGATGTTTTTCCCAATAGAAACTGAATGGTGAATAATGTCCTGTCATTTTGGAGTCACTTCACTTGTATTGTCAGTAAGAATAGAATATGTTTCTGAACACTTCTACATTAATGTGGATGCTACCATGATTATGGATAATCATGAATGAATCGTGAATGATGATGAATGAGAAAGTTACAGAGGAACAAGGATCATACCCCCCTGTTATTGGTAATGGTGAGAGGTTAGCATGTTTTGTTGTAGCCTCTGTAACTTTCTCACTCATTATTATTCATGACTCATTCATAATTGTTCTTAATCAAGGCATCATCAGGATTAATTTAGTAGTGTTTAGAAACATGTTATCTACTCACTTAGACAGAGGATTAATCTAGTCATCATCTACCATTCAGTTACTGTTGGGCAAAACATAACCCAAAACACAACCAAAACAAACAGCAAATGAAACCAACGAGTTTGGGACCGGATACTCAACTTTTGACTACTTTAATACACTATAAGTGAATTGGTCAGAATACTTATGACTTCTTCAAATAGGGGGACTAGATACATAAAATGATTCATTTCTAAACGGTGAAACAGATATGTATTAAAATACCCTAAAATAAAAGGTGACATTATATACTGTCACCTCATATGAAACATTTGATCTCAATTCCAAACTGCTGGAGTATAGAGCCAAATTTAAAATGTTATCTTCACTGTCAAAATAGATATGGTGTGGAATTTATACCCATAAGTGTAAAATGTCTTAATTCTCAGCACTTATACGACCAATTTTCTACTCTGAGACACTTTGTGGATATGGGCCCAGATCTCAAAATATTGTTATAAAAAAATGTAGAATGTTTGCTTTACATAATTTAATAAATTAATATTACTAATGTAAGCCACTGTAAAGACTGGGTTTAGTTTATTGTGTGGCACTGCTCATGTCCGCGTTCTGGAACTGTCCGCGTCCACGTACAGAACTGTCCGCGTCCACGTACGGTTTGGCGCCAAGCATATTGTCCAGTTACGCGCAGAGTGGTCTGAGGTGATCGTGGGGAACAACGACGGAGTTCGTTACAGTGTTGAGACACCGAAGTTTATTGTTCAATTTGCTTTTTGCTTTACGGTCAGGGACAGTGTGAGTGTAGCCAGATCCTTTTCACTCGCTATCCTTGTTTCATCTTGTTGTTCACCGGATTCGTCATCATCCTCGAGACGAGGGAGAGACGAACGACCTGCTAGCTATCCAAGCAAGTCGGTACAGCTAGCTAAGCTAGCTACTCTACCAGCAGCATCCTAGTTATCCTAGCTACCACTACACATCACCGGCTGCCTGCATTTCTTGTGGACCGATGGAGCTCCCTGGTTGTTTCTTCCACCTGTTAAATACTGTGGAGGGCTTCTCCCTCTCTCGTTGACGGATGCTGGCTACCTACCATCCCTCTGTCCGGTTCTCCTCTCTTCACTAGATGGACGGTAACTTTAGTGTTTAACCCCTCTGTGGCCAAGGACCAAACTTTTTTATATAATTTTTGTAACGCTTTTTTTCTGAGAAAAACTAGTTCATTGCATCCGCCATGGAGCCCAGTTTCATAATATTACCTTGTCCCTAGTTATGAAGTAATCGCGAAAAAACAGGCCTTATGTTCAGACATTTTTCACCCTGCCAGCTACTATTAGTTCTATTGAGCTCCGTGACACCGACTCGTCTTCAGAACGTTCTATTCCCAGTCCATTGTTCTGCGTCACAATGCCAGCTTCACTATTGTTATCAATGAGACCTGCCTGCATTAACCCTGTAGGTTTACCTCAGGTAACTTATTATTAACAAGGTTACAGCTACTTGGTGAGTGTTAACCCTGTAGGTTTACCTCAGGTAACTTATTATTAACAAGGTTACGGCTACTTGGTGAGTGTTAACCCTGTAGGTTTACCTCAGGTAACTGATTATTAACAAGGTTTTTGCTACTTGGTGAGCGTTAACCCTGTAGGTTTACCTCAGGTAAATTATTATTAACAAGGTTACGGCTACTTGGTGAGCATTAACCCTGTAGGTTTACCTCAGGTAACTGATTATTAACAAGGTTTTTGCTACTTGGTGAGCGTTAACCCTGTAGGTTTACCTCAGGTAAATTATTATTAACAAGGTTACGGCTACTTGGTGAGCGCGCACACTGTTCACCTGAGTACATGTTGTGGTCGCCTATAGTGAGGTGAGACACAGTTTTAGAGGTGATGGCTGGCGGATAGCCATCAAACATTAAACATTTTCTGATCATGGTTAACCATATTTGTTTTAAGAAAGAAGTGTACAATCTAAACAAAACGCATGTCCCTGTCCTCTTTTTCAAGATGTGGCCGATTTAAACAGCCAGAAGACATTTCTTAATTAAGAATAACTATTTATTTGACGGGTATAATGGGGTGATTGTTGTCTAATCGGGTGGTCTAGCTAATGGATTAGCAGATCTGACGCAGTTGCTACCTCAGATTATGAGCCTAGCAGGTGTCGTGAATGAGTTATGTAGTACCCACATTCGGCCACAAGGAGGAGCAAGAGTGCCATAAGCCCGTACTGTTTTTTGCCATAAAAAACCTAAACCTAACAATCAATCAAATGTATTTATAAAGCACTCACTGTTCACCAGGATACACGTTGTGGTCATTATTGTCGGCAAGGAATATGGGACCAAATACTAAACATTTGACTACTTTAAAACACAATAAGTGAATTGGTCAGAATACTTATGACTTCTTCAAATAGGGGGACTAGATACATAAAGTGCATTTATTTTTCTAAATGGTGAAACAGACACGTGTAAAAATACCCTCAAATAAAAGGTGACATTATATACTGTCACCTCATATGAAACATTTGTTTTAAAATCCAAAATGCTGGAGTATAGAGCCACATTTAAAATGTTAGCTTCACTGTCAAACTAGATATGGTGTGGACTGTATACTCAATACAATCTAAATCTGATACCTCACTGTGTGTCTTTTGACTGATACTGCTTTTTAAACTGCTCTGGTCAGTCTACTCAAATATTTGTACTTTATATTTTTCTATCTACAAGCAATACATTGATAATTTGTTATTGTTAATAATGATACATTCATTCATTTATGAATAGATATGGCAGGTTTCAGGACACTGATATATCTGAATATGTTGAAAAAATATACTGCCACTATTTTCACCGCCAAAGAATAGCAGTGTGATTTTAATATGATTTGACTCTTTGCAGGCTGTCAGGCTGTCTAGTCACAGAGGAAGGCTGTGCTTCTCTGGTCTCAGCTCTGAAGTCAAACCCCTCACACCTGAGAGAGCTGGACCTGAGTAACAATGACCTGAAGGATTCAGGAGTGAAGCTGCTCTCTGCTGGACTGGAGAATCCCCACTGTAAACTGGAGACTCTGAGGTCAGTATTCCTGTAGTTGGTCAACAAGTGATAACTGTTCACCAGATCCACATGTGTTTACCAGGCACACATAGTCCACACCATATGTGTTTGGACAGTGAAGCTTACAGTTTAACATTTGGTGCTCTGCTCCAGCATTTTGGATTTCAGATAGAATGTCATATTAGGCAACAGTACAGAATGTCACCTTTTATTTGAGGGTATTTTCGTACATATCTGTGTTACTGTTTGGAAA
>NW_025533472.1:145000-232500 GCF_020615455.1 Coregonus clupeaformis
CATATACACATACACTCTGAACACACACACACACAGAAACACACTGGACACATACACTGAACACATATACTGGACACACACACACACAGAAACACACTGGACACATACACTGAACACATATACACACACTGGACACACACACACAGAAACATATACACTGAACACATATACACATACTGGACACACACACACACACACACACACACTGGACACACACACACACACAGAAACACATACACTGAACACACACACACACACACACACACAGAAACACATACACTGAACACATATACACATACTGAAACACACACACACACACACACACACACACACAGAAACACATACACTGAACACAGAAACACATACTGAACACACACACACACACACACACACACACACACATACACTGAACACAGAAACACATACTGAACACACACACACACACACACACACACAGGACACACACACTGATCACACACACACACACACACACACACACTGGACACACACTGGACAAACACACCCACACACTGGACACACACACACAATGGACACACACACACTCTGGACACACACACACACATTCGACACACACACACTGAACACACACACACTGGACACACACACACTCACACAGATGACACACACACACTGGACACACACACACACACACTCCACATACACTGGACAAACACACACACACAGGACACACACTCATACACACTGGACACACACATATACACACTGGAAACACACACACAGGACACACACATACACACTGGACACACACACACCTGACACACACACACAGGACACACACACTGGACACACACAATGGACACACACACTCACACACACTGGACACACACACACACACACACCTGACACACACACACACTGGACACACACACTCACACACACACACAGGACACACACACTGATCACACACACACACACACACACACACAAACACACACACTGGACACACACTGGACAACCACACCCACACACTGGACACACACACACAATGGACACACACACACTCTGGACACACACACACACATTGGACACACACACACACACTGAACACACACACACTGGACACACACACACACAGAGGACACACACACACTGGACACACACACACACACACACACACACACACTGGTCAAACACACACACACAGGACACACACTCATACACACTGGACACACACACATACAAACTGGAAACACACACACAGGACACACACATACACACTGGACACACACACACCTGACACACACACACACACAGGACACACACACTCAGACACACTGGGCACACACACACACACCTGACACACACACACTGGACACACACACTCACACACACTGGACACACACACACACACACCTTCACACACACACACACACAGGACACACACACACATTACACACACACATTGGACACACACACATACACCTGACACACACACACACACACACACTGGACACACACACTCACACACACTGGACACACACACACTCACATTGGACACACACACACACACACCTGACACGCACACACACACAGGACACACACTCACACTGGACCCACACAGATACACACTGGACACACACACACACACGACACACACACATACACACTGGACACACACACGACACACACACATACACACTGGACACACACACACCTGACACACACACAAACACACACACTGGACACACACACACACTGGACACACACACACCTGACACACACACACACAGGACACAAACACACTGGACACACACACACTCCACACACACACACACACACACACACACACACACACACACACACACACACTGGACACACACACACACTGGACACACACACACACTGGACACATATACACACACACTGGACACACAAACACACCCTGGACACACACACTCACACACACTGGACACACACACATACACACTTACACACACACTGGACACACACACATACGCTGGACACACACACACTGGACACACACACACACACTGGACCCACACACATACACACTGGACACACACACCTGACACATACACTGGACACACACACACACACACACACACACACACTGGACACACACACTCACACACACTGGACACACACAAACACACTGGACACACACACACACTGGACACACACACACTGGACACATTTCCATGTGTTGTATTTTGATGAAAGGAAATCCCATATAGCCTACTGGACAGGACTTTGCTATGGCATCTTCTGTTTGGGTGTCTCAGGTCAGGTCTGAGCCATGATCAGAATGTGTCTCTGTGTCTATTTCCAGCCCTGCCATTTCTACCTGTCCTGATCTAGTGTTTCACCCCTGACCTCCTCACACCGTCTCACTGTCCATGTCTGCTTTTAGCTCCCACCTCTACTTCACTGTGTTATAATGGACCTTATGCTTGTTATGTCACCTCTGTAACCAGTTATCAAACATACTGACCTTTCTGACCCTATCCCATGGCCCTACTTTCTAGAAATGAACATTTAAATTCCTCTATGAGTTTTGTTTAGTGTCCATTTACTTATCTATGTATTTGTTGTATATTGGGGTTGTGCTGCAGAGCATCATGGGGGTTTGTATGTGTTGAGATGATCACATTCCAGATAAATGGTTGAACTGATTCCTGTCTCCCGTCTCATCATTATTGAATTGTTATACAGACGTGGTTATGAAACCCACGAGACATAACAAAAGATTGGTGATGAGTAAGTCTGAATCAACAGGAACTATTCTGTCTGGAAGAAGTGGGTTTTTACAACTGTTTAAAACTGTTATTTTCTGTGGTCCAGTCTAGGCTAATGTTAGCACAGTGTATTGCTAGCAGAGGCAAGTGCATAGTCTAGCTAGCTAAGAAAGAGAGTTAACATCGTCATGGACGGCAGAAAAGGAATGGAGACGGACATCGGAGCGGGAAAACAACGTGATTAAAAAGAAGGAATATACAGTGATTAAAGGAAAGGACATTTATTCAACTGTGAAGACAAACCTTTTAATTAAATCTGCTAAATGAGCGAAATTAGGAGGAAACGTCAGTGAGTGAAGTGAATGAAGATCACGTGACTGAGGAAAATATTGCTTTGGTTGAGGACAATATTGAAGTGAGTGACAATCAGGAGCTTATTGACAAACGAAAAATTATTGGAATTGATGGAAACATTTCACAGTTTGATGAAAGTATTGAGCAGTGGAGCTCATATACAGAACGGTTTGAATATTTAGTTCTTGTAAATGACATGGATGAGGACAACATTGTGCCTCCATGTTTTAGTGTAATGGGGCCAAAGACATTTAATTTACTAGGCAGCCTGCTACAGCCAGTCAGAACAGGTAATACGACGTATGGGGATATTGTGGAGATACTTAAAGGACATTTTTCACCAGAACCACTAGTTAATGCTAAAAGGTTCAGGTTCCACAGGAGACATCAGGAAGAGGGAGAATCAGTAACAATGTTTGCTGCTGCATTAAAGAAACTACCAGAACACTGAGTTTAATGCTGTTCTAAATGACATCATTAGAGACAGACTAGTATGTGGGCTACGGAGTGACAGGACAAACACACACACACACACACAAACACACACACACACACTGGACACACACACACACACACCGGACACACAAACACACACCGGACAAACACACACTGGACACACACACACTGACACACACACACACTGGACACACACACACACACACACTGGACACACACAAACACACACACACACACACATACTGGACACACACACACACACACACACACAATGTACAACACAAACACTGAACACACACACACTGGACACACACACAAACACACACACTGGACAAACACACACACACTGGACTCACACACACTGGACAGACTCACACTGGACACACACACACACTGGACACACACACACTAAACACACACACACACACACACACACACTGGACACACACACACACACACTAGACACACACACACACAAACACACTGGACACACACACATACACACACACACACACACACACACACACACACACACACACACACACACACACACACACACTAGACACACACACACTGAATATACACACACTAAACACCCACACACACACACACTGGACCAACACACAATCACACTGAACACACACACACACACACACTAGACAAACACACACACTAGACACACACACACACACTGAACACACACACACACACTGAACACACATACACACACTAGACACAAACACACACTGAACACACACACACTGAACACACACACACACTGGACACACACACACTTGACACTCACACATACACACACACACACACACACTGGACACACAGTGGACACACACACACACACACACACACTGGACATACACAACCACACTGGACACACACACACACACACACACACTGGACACACACACACACACATGCTGGACACACACACTGGACACATTTCCATGTGTTGTATTCTGATGAAAGGAAATCCCATATAGCCCACTGGACAGGACTTTGCTATGGCATCTTCTGTTTGGGTGTCTCAGGTCAGGTCTGAGCCATGATCAGAATGTGTCTCTGTGTCTATTTCCAGCCCTGCCATTTCTACCTGTCCTGATCTAGTGTTTCACCCCTGACCTCCTCACACCGTCTCACTGTCCATGTCTGCTTTTAGCTCCCACCTCTACTTCACTGTGTTATAATGGACCTTATGCTTGTTATGTCACCTCTGTAACCAGTTATCAAACATACTGACCTTTCTGACCCTATCCCATGGCCCTACTTTCTACAACTGAACATTTAAATTCCTCTATGAGTTATGTTTAGTGTCCATTTACTTATGTATGTATTTGTTGTATATTGGGGTTGTGCTGCAGAGCATCATGGGGGGTTTGTATGTGTTGAGATGATCACGTTCCAGATAAATGGTTGAACTGATTCCTGTCTCCTGTCTCATCATTATTGAATTGTTATACAGACGTGGTTATGAAACCCACGAGACATAACAACAGATTGGTGATGAGTAAGTCTGAATATACAGGAACTATTCTGTCTGGAAGAAGTGGGATTTTACAACTGTTTAAAACGGTTATTTTCTGTGGTCCAGTCTAGGCTAATGTTAGCACAGTGTATTGCTAGCAGAGGCAAGTGCATAGTCTAGCTAGCTAAGAAAGATAGTTAACATCGTCATGGACGGCAGAAAAGGACTGGAGACGGACGTCGGAGCGGGAAAACAAAATGATTAAAAGGGAAGAACATACAGTGATTAAAGGAAAGGACATTTATTCAACTGTGAAGATGAACTTTGGAATAAAAAATTGCTAAATGAGTGAATTTAGGAGGAAACATCAGTGAGTGAAGTAAATGAAGATCATGTGACTGAGGAAAATATTGCTTTGGTTGAGGACAATATTAAAGTAAGTGACAATCAGGAGCTTATTGAGAAACGAACAATTATTGGAATTGTTGGAAACATTGGACAGTTTGATGGAAGTATTGAGCAGTGGAGCTCATATACAGAACAGTTTGAATATTTTGTTCTTGTAAATGACATGGATGAGGACAACATTGTGCCTCCATGTTTTAGTGTAATGGGGCCAAAGACATTTAATTTACTAGGCAGCCTGCTACAGCCAGACTGCAACGTGTACGCTGGGAGTCAGGAAGCAAGTACAGGAAGTGAATGTAATAATACATAGAACAAAACAAGAAACAGGAGTAGCGTACAGACATGAAGCCCTGAAACAGAATAAATAACGCCTGGGGAAGGAACCAAAGGGGAGTGACTGATATAGGGGAGGTAATCAGGAAGGGGATGGAGTCCAGGTGAGTCTGATTGGTCGCAGGTGGCGTAACGATGGTGACAGGTGTGCATAATAATGAGCTGCTGACCTGGAACGCCGGAGAGGGAGTTGTTGATATTTGTTTTCTCATAACTGGATGTGATACCTACCTTGGAAGGAATGCATTGATGATAAGCATAATAGGTTTGTACTATACTGATATAAATTGTTTCACATAACAGGCTGTGATTCATGTAAGGAATGTTAGGGGGAAGGACAGATAAGACTTGTATTTCTTACAGATACGAACACTGCCTCTTTGTTGTCTGAGAACCGTTGTCTGTGAACCGTCCTTGAACTAGGTACTCACAGTACAGTACAGTGGTGTCTTTTGGGTGCTAACTCCACAGGTTATTATGATAGCAACTTATGCCTGGCAACATGGATGCGCCAAGGGGCTGGGACCAGCCGGTGCGCCAACGGATAGGCTGAGTAAGTCTAAACCACGCTCAGTCTCTACTCTGATTGGCCAGCAGAGAGTGGGAACTATCTCTGTCAGAGTATTTGAAGAAGAACCTGTAACAATGGATTAGTTCTCTGTCTGCCCTGCGAGGTTTTTCAGTGAGCCCGTATACGAACCATCATACTTATCATACATTCATTTTGCATATAATAAATTTAGCTTGGATTGAATATCTCTTGATTCTTATTCCAATACCAGATTTGAATTACGCAATTTCTAACAGAGTATACGTGACACAGACAGAACAGGTAATAAGACGTGTGGGGATATTGTGGAGATACTTCAGTAGAATTTACCTGGTCCTGACTTCAATTAAACTCTGTCTGGGAAACCGCCCCTCAGTCTCTCCTCTACTCTGAGCTCAGATGGGGAAACATGAGAAGAGTTTCATTCCAAAACGCTTTATATCACTTTTCAGAAGTTTTGGTAAATTAGCCTTTATTGTTTAAAGAAATTATGAAAGAGATTGGTGTGTTTTTTCACTATCTAATCATGGTATGGGGTTGTTCAATGACAGACATGTATTTGTTTAAAATCTATAATTTGATGCTTTCATTTCAGATAGACAAATAATCAAATATATATCTGCCTCACTCTCAGAGAAATAAGTAGTACTGCTATGTTTTACAGAGTCAAATGTAAAAAATAACTAAATTTTTTATAAAGAACTTTACAAATATAATATTTGTGAAATCAATACTTAAAACATGTTTTCAAAACATACAGTAATATGATATTTGCATTTAAAACCTTACATTTGACATTTTAGTCATTTAGCAGATGGTCTCATCCAGGATCCGCTTTCCCAAAAGCATCTTAAGGCTAAGTTCATCATTAGAACCTTTGTAGGAGCATTGTTAAATCTCTGAGCAGTTCCCCAAAACCATCGTTATTAACGTTACACTTGAAAACGCTTGTAATCTAACGCCTGCCTCAGACCATTCATACTCATAGAACAGCCAAATCTCAGGGGTTAAACCCCCAAAAAAATCCTTAAGTCGACCTCAGATTGATTATGTTGTGCTAAATTAATCTCCCCTTTTATGTAAACAAGTCATAACCGTCATGCTTTTAGGAAAAGAGGATAATTTTTGTCAATGTATTAAAACTGCAAATTTGACCAATTCCAGTCCCCTTGCTTAGAGTTCCCAGGGTCCTCCTGGGGATACTTCTTGAGAAGCTCAGTTCTAAGAAGCTCAGTTCTGGTGACAAGAAAAAGGCCATTCTACTCCAGAATGAATTAAAATACAATGATGCTGACACCATCTAAAATATCATTTCCACCTCCAAAAATGAGCCCAATAAGATATTGGTAATATCAGATGGTAAATGATTTTAACATATTGAACCATATAGCCTGTATGCATGGTCTATTATCAGATGGTAAATGATTTTAACATATTGAACCATATAGCCTGTATGCATGGTCTATTATCAGATGGTAAATGATTTTAACATATTGAACCATATATCCTGTATTCATGGTCTATTATCAGATGGTAAATGATTTTAACATATTGAACCATATATCCTATATTCATGGTCTATTATCAGATGGTAAATTATTTTAACATATTGAACCATATATCCTATATTCATGGTCTATTATCAGATGGTAAATGATTTTAACATATTGAACCATATATCCTATATTCATGGTCTATTATCAGATGGTAAATGATTTTAACATATTGAACCATATATCCTGTATTCATGGTATATTATCAGATGGTAAATGATTTTAACATATTGAACCATATATCCTGTATGCATGGTCTATTATCAGATGGTAAATGATTTTAACATATTGAACCATATATCCTGTATTCATGGTCTATTATCAGATGGTAAATGATTTTAACATATTGAACCATATATCCTATATTCATGGTCTATTATCAGATGGTAAATGATTTTAACATATTGAACCATATATCCTGTATTCATGGTCTATTATCAGATGGTAAATGATTTTAACATATTGAACCATATATCCTGTATTCATGGTCTATTATCAGATGTTAAATGATTTTAACATATTGAACCATATATCCTGTATTCATGGTCTATTATCAGATGGTAAATGATTTTAACATATTGAACCATATATCCTGTATTCATGGTCTATTATCAGATGGTAAATGATTTTAACATATTGAACCATATATCCTGTATTCATGGTCTATTATCAGATGTTAAATGATTTTAACATATTGAACCATATATCCTGTATTCATGGTCTATTATCAGATGGTAAATGATTTTAACATATTGAACCATATATCCTGTATTCATGGTCTATTATCAGATGTTAAATGATTTTAACATATTGAACCATATATCCTGTATTCATGGTCTATTATCAGATGGTAAATGATTTTAACATATTGAACCATATATCCTGTATGCATGGTCTATTATCAGATGGTAAATGATTTTAACATATTGAACCATATAGCCTGTATGCATGGTCTATTATCAGATGTTAAATGATTTTAACATATTGAACCATATATCCTATATTCATGGTTTATTATCAGATGGTAAATGATTTTAACATATTGAACCATATATCCTGTATTCATGGTCTATTATCAGATGGTAAATGATTTTAACATATTGAACCATATATCCTGTATTCATGGTCTATTATCAGATGGTAAATGATTTTAACATATTGAACCATATATCCTGTATTCATGGTCTATTATCAGATGTGCTATTAGCAATAAGCATGATCCCCTGTAGCCCAACGGATGCAGCATAGTGGCTATAAATGAAGCATGGGGTTTGTCCATCTGCATTTACCCCATTGGACACAACTTCCTGATTATTATTATTATTTATTATTATTATTGTTATTCACTCAGAATTGTTGTTGGGGGGGTTTCTATTACAAAGTTGCCCTTTTAAGATGCCGTTGCCCCTTTAAGAGCTCTGTTGCAAATGTTCCTAAACCATGCTTGACACTCCAGTTTTAAGATGCCATTGCCCCTTTTAGAGCTCTGTTGTGAATGTTCCTAAACCATGCTTGATACTCTAGTTTTAAGATGCCATTGCCCCTTTAAGAGCTCTGTTGTGAATGATCCTAAACCATGCTTGATACTCCGGTTTTAAGATGCCGTTGCCCCTTTAAGAGCTCTGTTGTGAATGTTCCTAAACCATGCTTGATACTCCAGTTGTAACTGCATTTTTAAAACAATGCATTAGCACAATTGTAGGAGTATAGAAATAAACGTGTTATCAATGGAAAGATTGGATCCCCCTCTTTTTTTAACAAAGGTCAAAACTGCTTTCAAAAGTGTTTTCCCCGTGATTGCATTAAGAGTTGTTGTCCGTTGACTGCTTGAATAAACGGCCCTACAAAGGCAAAAGAGCATCAACTAGAAAACAGTCCAACTGAAGACAAAAAAGGCTTTAAAGTTGTTTTTGCTGTTCAGCCAAATATGTCATAGGTAGATAAGTGTAAATGCACTGATGTATCATCTTATTATGACCACTGATCTGACCTATGACCCCTAAAATGTTGATACTGCACTCTGCCTTTGTATGACCTTAAACAGCTGTATGGGTCATGCAAAAGCAAAGTGCAGTATCTAAAAAATCTAAATGTGTTTATCCAGCTTTCTTGTTGTTTTTAATGGTGTTGTGTAGTTGTGTTTTCATGTTTTGAATGTTGTATTGTAGCAACCCTCAAGCTTTTTTTATCCATAAGGTAAGAACTATTTCATCACGGAGAATGTTTATCCTTATGTGACTTTGTATTACTATCAATGCTGTCCTTTTCTTTATGTTAGCGAGCGTTTCAATATTTTGTTTGCTATCTTTCTTACCATTATCTGGGTATTTGCATTTCAATGCGAGTTAAACCATAATGTTTCTGCGTGATTGTGCCATGTTTTATTCTGGTGATAACTGGATCACTGGCTGTCTCATGGAGTGTGTGAGGGTGAGTGTCATGGTCGGGATGGCCTGAACTCAGAGCCTGATAGAATACCAAGGAAAACCGTAGTAACTGCAGTAGAACATGGCGGAACAAAGCCAGATGGCAGTAACCTCACTTACTGCTGTTTCCTTGTTTTTTACTGGGATTTTGTAGTTACATCAAATCTGACCCTCCATTTTCTCTGAAACTGAAGATAATTTAACCAGGACACTTTGTCACAAGATATAACAGATACTATGAAGCCTGATTTAGGTCTGAACTCATCTTTGACCAAATGTGTAGCAGCAGTTTGTAATTGTACGGCAGAATAGCTGTGTACATAATCCTAATACCTCTTCATGGACTACATTTGAACACTTGAAAAGTGTCTTCTGTTAGGGTGTGAACTAGTATGGTATGATTACCTAGTGGGGCCAGTAACTGAAAGGTTGCTGGTTCGAATACCTGAGCCGTCAAGGTAAACATCTGTCTGTGCCCTTAAGCAAAGCACTTACACCTGATTTGCTCCAGGGGGCGCCGTACTACTATGACCCTGTAAAACAACACATTTCACTGCATCTATCCGGTGTCTGTGACAATACATTTACAAATATTGTATTTATTTATTCCAACAGTTAATTTAACAATGCTGGTTATAACTCTTGTTGACGTTGATCCAAGGACACCTTCACTTGCATTACCCTCTTACTGCAGAAAAATATTCTCATGAAATCATGTGACTTATAGTTAGAGAGAACGATTCCTGTAAACGCGGCCTGCTACAAGCAGGAAACAAGTTATGGATGTGTGATCTGTCTTGGCATCTTTTTGGGGTAACCACATCGGAACATTCAAACATTCATCTTTAAGGACATGAACTGGCAGAACAGGTTTCAGCAAAGTATGGAGTCATTGTTTTCAGGAAGGGGGTCTCCATGGCGATAGGAGGGACAGGAGGCAGACTAAGGGCAAGGGAAGCCACCTGAACTACTGCCCTACAAAGGCAAAGAGCAGTCTACGCAAACAGTGAATCTGAGAACAAAATGGCTTTAAAGTTGGGTTTTTTGTCCAATCATATCAACCATGACCACTGATCTGACCTATGACCCCTTAAATGCTGATACTGCACTCTGCCTTTTTATGACCTTAAACAGCTGTATGGGTAATGCAGAAGCAAAGAGCAGTATGTAGAAATCTAAATGTGTTTATCCAGCTTTCTTGTTGTTTTTCTGTTTGATGGAAACAGTTGGAGTGTTGTAACTATATTTCAACTGTATTTAATGGTGTTATGTAGTCGTGTTTTCATGTTTTCATTGTTGTATTGGAGTAGGCCTAACCCTCACCAATATGTATGTTGATGGAGAGAGACACCAGACAAGACACAGAGACAGCAACAGAAGAATAGGATATGATGGAGAGAGACACCAGACAAGACACAGAGACAGCAACAGGAGAATAGGATATGATGGAGAGAGACACCAGACAAGACACAGAGACAGCAACAGAAGAATAGGATATGATGGAGAGAGACACCAGACAAGACACAGAGACAGCAACAGAAGAATATGATATGATGGAGAGAGACACCAGACAAGATAAGAGACGTCAATAGAGGAAGATGCAGTGTTTCTCAACCTGTCATTTTACATAATGTTGCAAGACACATACCATCAAATTAATCCATAGACTTTTGTCCATATTTACAGAAGGCTGTCATTTTACAAATTGTTCCTATATTGAAAGGACATAGGGAAAATAAAGTGAAACATTTCAATACAAAATAATAAAAACAATCACAGCATTACTCAGTCTTAATGTATTTTAACCATATTAACCAGTTTAATCAAATTGTTTTCATTTGGAACACTAAATCAGAACTACATTTGGAGTTCCAGACACTTGTAGAATGTATGCCAAGGCACATTGTAAGAGCTATAAAGAGACAGGGAGTGGGAGAGAGAACAGGTAGAACCTGATATGGAAATGAGCAGAACAAACTAAAGGAACTTTCCACCACCGAATGATCATTCCAGACTCTACTTCTATTGAGAGACATATAAAAGGTAAGACGACGATTGTTATGATATTAATATAGTTGATGATATTGTTATGTGTATTCATATAGTTGATGATATTGTTATGTGTATTAATATAGTTGATGATATTGTTATGTGTATTAATATAGTTGATGATATTGTTATGTGTATTAATATAGTTGATGATATTGTTATGTGTATTAATATAGTTGATGATATTGTTATGTGTATTCATATAGTTCATTATATTGTTATATGTATTAATATAGTTGATGATATTGTTATGTGTATTAATATAGTTGATGATATTGTTATGTGTATTCATATAGTTGATGATATTGTTATAGTGTTATAATAGGCCTACTCTCCTTAAAATGTTTTGGATATAAATTAGATGCGTGGGGTGAATTCGTTCTGTTTCCATCTGTGTGCCCCAGGGTGATCGCTCCTACACTATCTAGAATCTAAAAGGGTTCTTTGGCTGTCCCCATAGGAGAACCCTTTGTAGAACCCTTTTGGTCCTAGGTAGAACCCTTTTGGGTTCCATGAAGAATCCTTTCCACAGAGGGTTCTACATGGAAGCCAGAAGGGTTCTACCTGAACCCAAAAGCGTTCTCCTGTGGGGACAGCCAGAGGACCCCCTTTGGAACTCTTTTTTTCTAAGAGTGCACTGTATCATAGGTCTATAGACTTGTCTTCTCAAAACAGGCTTAAAACACAACAAGCAACAACATTTTCTCTTTCTAATCTACTGTTAACTCTTTTCACTCAGGAAGGTATTTTGTGTGAAAGAGAGACAAATAAATATTGTGGAAAGACTGTGTGTTCATTAGTGCCCACCGTAGCAAAACGTTTGACAACAGAAATTGTTTAGGTCACGTTGTACAGCGTTTGGAGTAAACTGTTTATGCAACATTTTAAAACTGTTGGCTGCTGAGTAAACTAATGAATACGACCCAGGTAGTAGCCTACAACTCGGCTGTTGATGTCTGCCTCATGCTGAAACCTGTATGTAGCCTGAGGGTGCAAGCTAGATATACTGTTTTTTCAAAGCTTATCTAGATTTCAGTTAGCTTCACATTCCAGATCAGACTTCACCCATAAGAATACACAGAGCGCTAGTCATCAGGAAGGTGCTCTCTCAGCAGAACAGTAGATATCTAAATGACTTGACATGTTCTGGTTTTGAATTCAGGCTACAAGGTGAGAATCGTGCCAGGAATGATTGTAAAGAGTGTAGAGAAATTAAATGTCTGGTGTAATTTTAGTACAGTGAATGGAAGTAAAACACTCAGACCTAACAGTCTACTTCTACTGAGACAGGTACGTGTCAGTTTAATCATACAAAATGGAGCTAACTGAATGTGGTCAAGTCAAATTCAATATATTCATATATTATAGTTCTACATTTAACATTTGATATGATAACTGTAATTGTATCATAGTTCTACTATAGTGTAGTGATCCTTGCTAAATGAGCCACGTCACAATGCCAACCAAGTAACCCAATTGGCGCCAACAGCGCGATGCGTAGGTTGTTTGCCTTTTACACATGCAACCTGGGTTCGCTTCCCTGCCCCGCTGTTTGCTACGTTGGTGTCAGAAGTAGTATGGTGTCTGTGAGGCCATCAGAATTGATGGTCCGGACATGTGAGGGGTCTGAGTAGTCGATGCACTGACTTTTGTAGGGGACAGTGTGAGTCAGGTTACAATTCCCATTTCTGCGATGCGTAGGGTGTTTGCCTTTGGGTTTACCGCCCTGCCCGCTGTTTTCTACACTATTGATATCATAATCTTCCCGACATCGTTTGGACACACCTACTCATTCCAGGGTTTTTCTTTATTTTTACTAATTTTTACATTGTAGAATAATAGTGAAGACATTAAAACTATAAAATAACACATATGGAATCATGTGGTAACCAAAAAAGTGTTAAACAAAAATATATTTTGTATTTGAGATTCTTCAAATAGCCACCCTTTGCCTTGATGACAGCTTTGCACACTCTTGGCATTCTCTCAACCAGCTTCATGAGGTAGTCACCTGGAATGCATTTCAATTAACAGGTGTGCCTTCTTAAAAGTTACTTTGTGGAATTTATTTCCTTCTTAATGTGTTTGAGCCAATCAGTTGTGTTGTGACAAGGTAGGGAGGTATACAGAAGATAACCCTATTTGGTAAAAGACCAAGTCCATATTATAGCAAGAACAGCTCAAAAAAGCAAAAAGAAATGACAGTCCATCATTATTTTAAGTCATGAAGGTAAGTCAATACAGAACATTTCAAGAACTTTGAGAGTTTCTTCAAGTTCAGTCGCAAAAACCATCAAGCGCTATGATGAAGCTGGCTCTCATGAGGACCGCCACAGGAATGGAAGACCCAGAGTTACCTCTGCTGCAGAGGATACGTTCATTAGAGTTACCAGCCTCAGAAATTGCAGCCCAAATAAATGCTTCACAGAGTTCAAGTAACAGACACATCTCAACATCAACTGTTCAGAGGAGACTGTGTGAATCAGGCCTTCATGGTCGAATTGCTGCAAAGCAACCACTACTAAAGGACACCAATAATAAGAAGAGACTTGCTTGGGCCAAGAAACACGAGCAATGGACATTACACCGGTCGAAATTTGTCCTTTGGTCTGGAGTCCATATTTGAGATTTATGGTTCCAACCGCTGTGTCTTTGTGAGACGCGGTGTGGGTCTCCGCATGTGTATTTCCCACAGTAAAGCATGGAGGAGGAGGTGTTATGGTGTGGTGGTGCTTTGCTGGTGACACTGTCTGTGATTTATTTAGAATTCAAGGCACACTTAACCAGCATGGCTTCCACTGCGTTCTGCAGCGATACGCCATCCCATCTGGTTTGCACTTAGTGGGACTATCATTGGTTTTTCAGCACACCTCCAGGCTGTGTAAGGGCTATTTTACCAAGAAGAAGAGTGAAGGAGTGCTGCATCAGATGACCTGGCCTCAACATTTCCCTGACCTCAACTGAATTGAGATGGTTTGGGATGAGTCGGACCGCAGAGTGAAGGAAAAGCAGCCAACAAGTGCTCAGCATATGTGGGAACTCCTTCAAGACTGTTGGAAAAGCATTCCAGGTGAAGCTGGTTGAGAGAATGCCAAGAGTGTGCAAAGCTGTCATCAACGCAAAGTGTGGCTATTTAAAGAAACTCAAATATAACATATATTTTGATTTGTTTAACACTTTTTTGGTTACTACATGATTCCATATGTGTTATTTCATAGTTTTGATGTCTTCACTATTATTCTACAATGTAGAAAATAGTAAAAATAAAGAAACAATGGTTTTGGGAAACAGCTTGGAGATTTAATAATGCTCCTACATAGGTTCTAACGATTAACTTAGCCATCAGGTGCTTTAGGGAAACCGGGCCCAGGTGGTCTCCTTAGGAAATGTTTTGAAAATATTTGGCCTAGGCTACATGCCCTGTTATTTGGACTGGAAACCCATTTGTAGGTGATCAATCCTGCTACTGATAACCTATGTGAATTGATATGAACCGGTTTAGGCTGGTCATCTAGGATATGTAGGCTATAGCTGAGGTATAGACCTCCATCTGCATATCACTAACAAACCACTATTATATATTATAACCTAGCCTACTTTACATAATATAAATCTCCTACTTGTTGCAAAAATACTTTCTGAATGTATCAATGATTTCCCCTCAGATTTATCATGCCAGTTTTAGCCCCTCTGGCTACATTCTCAGATACGTTTAGAAAAGAACAGATTGAAAGAAATAGTCTACTTTTAATAAATACACATTAGCCTGAGAGAGTGGAAGGGTGAGAGGAATGTGGCCTTGTGTTGCTGCACTGTCTATAACTACCTTAACAAACAGTAACAGGGAGATGAGGTGAAAGATATCAGTCACGACTACATGTTGTTACAGGCTTTGGTATTTCCATTTATATTTTGAGGTTGGACGTTAGCACGTTGGCCGCACCTCTTGGCGCCACCTCAATAGACAGTATGCTTATGCCTGTGCTGGCTTGTCATCTCTTTAGTCAGAAGGTTTCCATCTGTTATGTGATATTGAAGAGCAGCTGGCCCAGTGTTCTGCTTGTCATCTCTTTAGTCAGAAGGGTTCCATCTGTTATGTGATATTGAAGAGCAGCTGGCCCAGTGTTCTGCTTGTCATCTCTTTAGTCAGAAGGGTTCCATCTGTTATGTGATATTGAAGAGCAGCTGGCCCAGTGTTCTGCTTGTCATCTCTTTAGTCAGAAGGGTTCCATCTGTTATGTGATATTGAAGAGCAGCTGGCCCAGTGTTCTGCTTGTCATCTCTTTAGTCAGAAGGGTTCCATCTGTTATGTGATATTGAAGAGCAGCTGGTCCAGTGTTCTGCTTGTCATCTCTTTAGTCAGAAGGTTTCCATCTGTTATGTGATATTGAAGAGCAGCTGGTCCAGTGTTCTGCTTGTCATCTCTTTAGTCAGAAGGGTTCCATCTGTTATGTGATATTGAAGAGCAGCTGGTCCAGTGTTCTGCTTGTCATCTCTTTAGTCAGAAGGGTTCCATCTGTTATGTGATATTGAAGAGCAGCTGGCCCAGTGTTCTGCTTGTCATCTCTTTAGTCAGAAGGGTTCCATCTGTTATGTGATATTGAAGAGCAGCTGGTCCAGTGTTCTGCTTGTCATCTCTTTAGTCAGAAGGGTTCCATCTGTTATGTGATATTGAAGAGCAGCTGGCCCAGTGTTCTGCTTGTCATCTCTTTAGTCAGAAGGGTTCCATCTGTTATGTGATATTGAAGAGCAGCTGGCCCAGTGTTCTGCTTGTCATCTCTTTAGTCAGAAGGGTTCCATCTGTTATGTGATATTGAAGAGCAGCTGGTCCAGTGTTCTGCTTGTCATCTCTTTAGTCTGAAGGGTTCCATCTGTTATGTGATATTGAAGAGCAGCTGGCCCAGTGTTCTGCTTGTCATCTCTTTAGTCAGAAGGGTTCCATCTGTTATGTGATATTGAAGAGCAGCTGGTCCAGTGTTCTGCTTGTCATCTCTTTAGTCAGAAGGGTTCCATCTGTTATGTGATATTGAAGAGCAGCTGGTCCAGTGTTCTGCTTGTCATCTCTTTAGTCAGAAGGGTTCCATCTGTTATGTGATATTGAAGAGCAGCTGGCCCAGTGTTCTGCTTGTCATCTCTTTATTCAGAAGGCTTCCATCTGTTATGTGATATTGAAGAGCAGCTGGTCCAGTGTTCTGCTTGTCATCTCTTTAGTCAGAAGGGTTCCATCTGTTATGTGATATTGAAGAGCAGCTGGTCCAGTGTTCTGCTTGTCATCTCTTTAGTCAGAAGGGTTCCATCTGTTATGTGATATTGAAGAGCAGCTGGTCCAGTGTTCTGGTTGGCCTTAGATATGTTAGAAGACTGGCACCTCTTTGTAGCTCTGCTTCTTTAAGTTGATGAACAAAGTCTTTCTGTCTTGTATCTCCCAGGGTTTGGTCTGGTTTGGTCTGGTTTGGTCTGGTTTGGTTTGGTCTGATTTGGTCTGGTCTGGTTTGGTCTGGTGTGGTCTGGTTTGGTCTGGTTTGGTCTGGTCTGGTCTGGTCTGGTTTGGTTTGGTCTGGTTTGGTCTGGTTTGGTCTGGTCTGGTTTGGTCTGGTTTGGTTTGGTTTGCTACACTTTTTTTTTACTCCATATTGTAAGTTGGAGGGTTTTTATTTCAGATGTCCTCGTCTGGAGCCACTTCAATGGGCACTCATGGTGGGAGTCTTTTAGGTACCACTTTCTTGTTGCTAGTCAACATTCAGTGGATACTAGGGATTGGACGATTAATACCGGCGCTACGATGCACATTGCAGTTTTCAAAATCTCTACTGATTTGACACAACGTATCAATGCTTGTATCAAGTAACAATACTACGTGATGATGACGGTCTAAGCTTCGGACATCACACTACCATCTGACAGCTGTCAGAAGAGCACTGACCTCTGCTGGAAGCAGAATAATTTGTTTTATTTATGATAATCTTCTGTATTTAGTATCCTAAATAATACCACATATGCATCGTTTTTGAAAACATAGTGAACCTGGAGGCAAAAAGCGAACCCCACATTCTAACTAAATGTTGTTTATTAGCACTCAAATCTATCAATGGCATTTTCGGCACTATTTGTTGAAAGCCCCAAAGGGTTCAGAAAGCCTCTGTTTTCCACCACTAGTGGACACCCCCATGAGTGTCTTTCAGAACCCCTCCTAAAACCACCTGTTTCGTTTTGGTTGTTGTTAGTGACTCTTTGTTAGTTCCTTCTTCTGTTTGAGAGACAATGTTTTATTTCTTGTTGAGGAACATAACAATGTTCCTGTGATACAATTAAATCACCCGACTGTTTGGATGTGTCTGTTAGTAAATGTTTTATTTCTAAGAGATAATGAGTAAAAGAGAACAATTGACAATCTAGAATGAGTTGTCACTGTGTTCACCACAACCAACATGCTGCATCTCTGTTTAGGGGTCAGTGCTCTAAAATGAGTCTCTCTGGGGAGAGAGAGGAGGGGGGCCCTGCCTCTAAAATGAGTATCTGTGGGGAGAGAGAGGAGGGGGGCCCTGCCTCTAAAATGAGTCTCTCTGGAGAGAGAGAGGAGGGGGGCCCTGCCTCTAAAATGTGTCTCTCTGGGGAACATGACACCAAAGCTAAGAGGTGAGATAACAATTATATGAAGAATTTATTATGTTTATTTCCAAAACGCTATTTCCCCCAAAAAATCACATTTGTGTTTTAAAAAATATATAATTTATTGCTAATATTACTTTTCTCAGATTTGTAAATCATAGATTTTAAATGTGTATCCATTTTTTTTGTTGTTGTTTGCAAAACACTACATTTCCATTGTTCAGCTAGAATAAAATGTTTATATCCTGTATATATGACTGTGATATGTGGTTGTCTCACCTAGCTATCATAAGATGAATGCACTTACAGATGTCATGTCTTAATTTCACCCAGTTTCTCTCAGCAGGAAAATAATCCTGCAGCAACAGGAAGAGAGACAACCACATATCACAGTCATTATTACTGTGTAAAGAGTGAGCCAGATATATATATTTATTACTGTGTAAAACCTAGTAGTACTACTTATTTCTCTGAGAGTGAGGTAGATATATATTTTTACTGTGTAAAACCTAGCAGTAATACTGATTTCTCTAAGAGTGAGGCAGTTATATATTATTACTGTGTAAAACCTAGCAGTACTACTTATTTCTCTGAGAGTGAGGCAGATATATATTTTTACTGTGTAAAACCTAGCAGTACTACTTATTTCTCTGAGAGTGAGGCAGATATATAGCATTTTGCAAAAACTATGATTATTTGTCTCTCTTAAATGAAACCATCAAGTGATAGGTTTTCAACAATGTCTGTCATTGAACAACCCCATGCCATGATTAGATAGTGAAAAAACACACCAATCTCTTTCATAATTTCTTCAAACAATAAAAGCTAATTTACGAACATTTCTGAAAATGGATATATAGCGTTTTGGAATGAAACTCTTCTTATGTTTCCCCATCTGAGCTCAGAGTAGATGAGAGACGTAATGTTTGTCTCTGTTGTGTTGAAGCCCAATCAAGCAGGAGAGACCAGCCTCCCCTGTACCCAGCTGTGTGTCCATGAAGAGTGACCAGTCTATGGGTCTTCCTATATTCTTCAGAGAGGGAGACTTTTCTAGTGAACAAAGGTAAGAAGAACTCATGGGTCATGGTCAGTGAGTTAAACAACACTGTCTCTAGTCATTTCTCCTCTCCCATTTTCCCATTTCTTTTTGTTGTTTTCATAATCCATAGGCTAATCCTTGTTTCAATTTTCATAGTCCTAAAATAATATTAATCAAATGCAACATTCACTCCCTGTATGTGTGTGTGTGTGTGTTTGTGTGTGTGTGTGTGTGTGTGTGTGTGTGTGTGTGTGTGTGTGTGTGTGTGTGTGTGTGTGTGTGTGTGTGTGTGTGTGTGTGTGTGTGTGTGTGTGTGTGTGTGTGTGTGTGTGTGTGTGTGTGTGTGTGTGTGTGTGTACTCCCTGGATGAGGAAATGTAATCTCATGTTTTGTCCACAGAAACCAACAGGAGAGATCAGAGTCAGAGATTCTCAGTGGTCAGTCTTCCCAGAGTCATCAAAGAGACCTGATGCTTGCTGACACACTGGAGAAAAGTAAGAGCTGTCTGCCTCATGTTGAATGCTGTTTTATAACAAACATTTAAAAGCTGTAGCTAAAGTACAGCTAAAGTAGCTGTGTAACTCAATGATATTGTAGCAGCCTTAACCCATTTAATCCAGTCGGTCACAATATTGGAAAATAAAGTGTGTACTTTACAGGCTCTAGAGAAGTTCAAGTTGTATTAAATCAACACATAAGTATATATTCTGCATTATTAAGGTGTCTAGTATGATTCAGATAAGTTTTATATGATTTCTCAGAATGGTCACAACAGGGATTACCGAACAGTCACTCAGGGGTAATTGGCCATGTATAGATCCATAAACTCAATTAGTGTAATAACTTAACAAATATTTAATGTCAATAGTTTGTTTAGTGTGTCTTGCACAATAGTAGACCTGGTTTATGTGAGTTTTGATGAATATTCAGAAGGGTAGACCTGGTTCATCAGAGTATTGGGACATAGCCACAGGTGTAAACCTGGTTCATATGGGTGTTTGGGCTGAGATATGCAGGTGAAGACCTGGTTTATATTAGTATTGGGACTCATCCAAAGGTGTAGACCTGGTTTATATTAGTATTGGGACTCATCCAAAGGTGTAGACCTGGTTTATATTAGTATTGGGACTCATCCAAAGGTGTAGACCTGGTTTATATTGGTATTGGGACTCATCCGAAGGTGTAGACCTGGTTTATATTAGTATTGGGACTCATCCAAAGGTGTAGACCTGGTTTATATTGGTATTGGGACTCATCCAAAGGTGTAGACCTGGTTTATATTAGTATTGGGACTCATCCAAAGGTGTAGACCTGGTTTATATTAGTATTGGGACTCAGTCAAAGGTGTAGACCTGGTTTATATTAGTATTGGGACTCATCCAAAGGTGTAGACCTGGTTTATATTAGTATTGGGACTCATCCAAAGGTGTAGACCTGGTTTATATTAGTATTGGGACTCAGTCAAAGGTGTAGACCTGGTTTATATTGGTATTGGGACTCAGTCAAAGGTGTAGACCTGGTTTATATTAGTATTGGGACTCAGTCAAAGGTGTAGACCTGGTTTATATTAGTATTGGGACTCAGTCAAAGGTGTAGACCTGGTTTATATTAGTATTGGGACTCATCCAAAGGTGTAGACCTGGTTTATATTAGTATTGGGACTCAGTCAAAGGTGTAGACCTGGTTTATATTAGTATTGGGACTCAGTCAAAGATGTAGACCTGGTTTATATTAGTATTGGGACTCAGTCAAAGGTGTCGACCTGGTTTATATTAGTATTGGGACTCATCCAAAGGTGTAGACCTGGTTTATATTAGTATTGGGACTCAGTCAAAGATGTAGACCTGGTTTATATTAGTATTGGGACTCAGTCAAAGGTGTAGAACTGGTTTATATTAGTATTGGGACTCAGTCAAAGGTGTAGACCTGGTTTATATTAGTATTGGGACTCAGTCAAAGATGTAGACCTGGTTTATATTAGTATTGGGACTCAGTCAAAGGTGTAGACCTGGTTTATATTAGTATTGGGACTCAGTCAAAGATGTAGACCTGGTTTATATTAGTATTGGGACTCAGTCAAAGGTGTAGAACTGGTTTATATTAGTATTGGGACTCAGTCAAAGGTGTAGACCTCGTTTATATTAGTATTGGGACTCAGTCAAAGGTGTAGACCTGGTTTATATTAGTATTGGGACTCAGTCAAAGGTGTAGACCTGGTATATATTAGTATTGGGACTCCGTCAAAGGTGTAGACCTGGTTTATATTAGTATTGGGACTCAATCAAAGGTGTAGACCTGGTTTATATTAGTATTGGGACTCAGTCAAAGGTGTAGACCTGGTTTGTTGGAGTACTGGAGTTGAGGTGCAGGGGTAATCCTGGTTTACAGTTTATGAGTATTCAGGGCATGGGGGTAACAGGGCTGGGGTGTGTGGTCAAGTGGGCTGAGGTATATAGATATTGGAGATGAGGAATAGGGGTATCATTTTATTATAGGCAGTATACTGTATGTTCTCATCTGTCACAATTGTGACTGAGAATAAAACATACATTTTTAGATTGTTTTAAAAATAAATGTAAAACAAGGATGTTAGGGTTACTAATGGTAAAATATTTGCATAGTTACATGTCTGGGAAAAATGTGGGAACAAATGGGTTAACACAACACCTAGTTACCTCATCAAGTAGCAGCAGGGATAGAAGAAGAGAGAGAGAGAGAGAGAGAGAGAGAGAGAGAGAGAGAGAGAGAGAGAGAGAGAGAGAGAGAGAGAGAGAGAGAGAGAGAGAGAGAGAGAGAGCATTATGAAAACGTTTACACATTTATACAGGCAATTAAGATAAAACATTATTAAAATAACACAGTCCTACAATACTGTAGCCATTAAAACAGACGTAATATTAATATCCTCTGTGTTATTTCTAGGTTCCGATGAGCTTGCTGTGAATTGCCAATGTGAACTCAAATCTAATCTAAAGAAGAAGTTTCAATGTTTATTTGAGGGGATCGCTAAACAAGGAAACCCAACACTTCTCAATAAGATCTACACAGAGCTCTACATCACAGAGGGTGGAACAGGAGAGGTCAATAATGAACATGAGCTGAGACAGATTGAGACAACAACCAGGAAACAAGCAAGGCCAGAGACTGCAATCAAATGTAACGACATCTTCAAACCCTTAACTGGACAAGACAAACTTATCAGAACTGTGCTGACAAAGGGAGTCGCTGGCATCGGAAAAACAATCTCTGTGCAGAAGTTAATTCTGGACTGGGCTGAAGGAAAAGCAAATCAGGATGTCCAATTTGTATTTTCATTCCCTTTTCGGGACCTGAATTTGATGAAAGGGGGAAAAACACACTTTCATTGAACTTCTCAATCACTTCTCAATGGAAACCAAAGAATCAAGAATCTCCAACTACAACAAGTACAAAATTCTGTTCATCTTTGATGGTCTGGATGAGTGCCGACTGCCCCTAGACTTCCAGAAGAACAAGATCTGTTGTGACGTCACAGAGTCAACCTCAGTGGATGTTCTGCTGACAAATCTCATCAAGGGAAATCTGCTTCCCTCTTCTCTCCTCTGGATAACTACCCGACCTGCAGCAGCCAATAAGATCCCTTCAGGGTGTGTTGACCAGGTGACAGAGGTACGAGGCTTCAATGACCCACAGAAGGAGGAGTACTTCAGGAAGAGATTCAATGATGAGGACCTGGCCAGCAGAATCATCTCACACATAAAGACATCAAGGAGCCTCCACATCATGTGCCACATTCCAGTCTTCTGTTGGATTTCTGCAACAGTCCTTGAACACATGTTGAGTACAGACAAGACAGAAGAGATGCCCAAGACTCTGACTGAGATGTACTCACACCTTGTGGAGTTTCATACCAAACAGAAGAATGAAAAGTATATTGGGAAAGAAGAGACAGGTCCACACTGGAATAAAGAGATCATTGTGTCACTGGGAAAACTGGCTTTTCAACAGCTTGTGAATGGCAATCTGATTTTCTGTGAAGAAGACCTGAAAGAGACTGGAATTGATGTCAATGAAGCCTCAGTCTACTCAGGATTGTGCACACAGATCTTTAAAGAGGAATGTAAGCTGTACCAGAACAAGGTGTACTGCTTCGTGCATCTGAGCATTCAGGAGTTTCTGGCTGCTGTATATGTGTTCCTCTCATTCATCAACAACAATGAGAATCTAATGGCCAAACCTCAATCAACGCCCAGGAACGTCTTTGCGCTGTTCAGAGACAAGCCTGAAGTTACTGTCTACAAGAGTGCTGTGGATAAAGCCTTACAAAGTGAGACGGGAAACCTGGACCTTTTCCTCCGCTTCCTTCTGGGCCTCTCGCTGGAGTCCAATCAGAAGCACTTACGAGGTCTACTGACAAAGACAGGCAGCTCACAGAGCCATGAAGAAACAGTCAAGTACATCAAGAAGAAGATCAGGGAGAATCCCTCTCCAGAGAGGTGCATCAATCTGTTCCACTGTCTGAATGAACTGAATGACCATTCTCTAGTGGAGGAGATCCAAAGTTACCTGAGCTTAGAACGTCTCTCCAAAGAAAAACTGTCACCTGCACAGTGGTCAGCTCTGGTCTTTGTGTTGCTGACTTCAGAAAAAGAGCTGGATGTGTTTGACCTGAAGAAATACTCCAGATCAGAGGAAGGTCTTCTGAGGCTGCTGCCAGTGGTCAAAGCCTCCAGAGCTGCTCTGTGAGTACATACAATTATATTTAAGTACTAATCATCAGGAAGAAATATTCAGTTTAGAGAATGTATATGTATTATTGAAAAACATATTGAATCAATGCATAGATGTTCATATTAGTATAACAATATGACCATACAATTGTAGGAGACGGAAGATGAATCTATATGTTGTTTAAGAGAATAAACCAAATGCATCTGCCATTGTCCTTCTACAGTACTGGTATTAAATTAACTATGTGTTTGTGACTTCATGATGATCTCTTTGTCAGACTGTCAGGCTGTGGAGTCAAAAAGAAAGGCTGTGATTCTCTGGGCTCAGCTCTGAAGTCAAACCCCTCACACCTGAGAGAGCTGGATCTGAGTAACAATGACCTGAAGGATTCAGGAGTGAAGCTGCTCTCTGCTGGACTGGGGAATCCCCACTGTAAACTGGAGACTCTGAGGTCAGTATTCCTGTAGTTGGTCAACAAGTGATAACTGTTCACCAGACCCATGTGTTTACCAGGCACACATAGTCCACACCAAATGTCACGGCTATTCAACTATATTCTTACAGGGGCCAGATGTAAAAAAGGTAGATTTTTTCCCACTTGATTATTCTTTGGAAGAACTGTATAAAAAAGCAACTCATTACTACCAATAAATAACTTTTCTTAAAATGTAATATTGCTAAAAGTAATGAGGAAAGAAGTGGAGGGCGCTCAACCAACGGGAGTTGAGGTTATTGAAAAGGAAAAGTTGGTGGTAGAACACTGGGGAGTTCTCACAGAACGCCAGGAACACTGGGGAGTTCTCACAGAATGACAGGAACACTGGGGAGTTCTCACAGAACGCCAGGAACACTGGGGAGTTCTCACAGAATGCCAGGAACACTGGGGAGTTCTCACAGAACGCCAGGAACACTGGGGAGTTCTCACAGAACGCCAGGAACACTGGGGAGTTCTTATAGAATGCCAGGAACACTTGGGAGTGCTTATAGAACGCCAGGAACACTGGGGAGTTCTCACAGAACACCAGGAACACTGGGGAGTTCTTATAGAACGCCAGGAACACTGTGGAGTTCTTATAGAACGCCAGGAACACTGGGGAGTTCTCACAGAACGCCAGGAACACTGGGGAGTTCTCACAGAACGCCAGGAACACTGCGGAGTTCTTATAGGATGCCAGGAACACTGGGGAGTTCTTATAGAACGCCAGGAACACTGGGGAGTTCTTATAGAATGCCAGGAACACTGGGGAGTTCTCACAGAACGCCAGGAACACTGGGGAGTTCTTATAGAATGCCAGGAACACTGGGGGAGTTCTCACAGAATGCCAGGAACACTGGGGAGTTCTTATAGAACGCCAGGAACACTGGGGAGTTCTCACAGAACGCCAGGAACACTAGGGAGTTCTTATAGAATGCCAGGAACACTGGGGAGTTCTCACAGAAAGCCAGGAACACTGGGGAGTTCTTATAGAACGCCAGGAACACTGGGGAGTTCTTATAGAACGGCAGGAACACTGAGGAGTTCTCACAGAACGCCAGGAACACTGGGGAGTTCTTATAGAATGCCAGGAACACTGGGGAGTTCTCACAGAACGCCAGGAACACAGGGGAGTTCTTATAGAAAGCCAGGAACACTGGGGAGTTCTTATAGAACGCCAGGAACACTGGGGAGTTCTCACGGAACGCCAGGAACACTGGGGAGTTCTCACAGAACACCAGGAACACTGGGGAGTTCTTATAGAACATCAGGAACACTGGGGAGATCTCACAGAACGCCAGGAACACTGGGGAGTTGTTTTTGAACGCCAGGAACACTGGGGAGTTCTCACAGAATGCCAGGAACACAGGGGAGTTCTTATAGAATGCCAGGAACACTGGGGAGTTCTTATAGAACGCCAGGAACACTGGGGAGTTCTTATAGAACACCAGGAACACTGGGGAGTTCTTATAGAATGCTAGGAACACTGGGGAGTTCTCTAAGAACGCCAGGAACACTGGGGAGTTCTTATAGAACGCCAGGATCACTGGGGAGTTCTCACAGAACGCTAGGAACACTGGGGAGTTCTCACAGAATGCCAGGAACAATGGGGAGTTCTTATAGAACGCCAGGAACACTGGGGAGTTCTCACAGAACGCCAGGAACACTGGGGAGTTCTCACAGAACGCCAGGAACACTGGGGAGTTCTCACAGAATGCCAGGAACACTGGAGAGTTCTCACAGTACGACAGGAACACTGGGGAGTTCTCACAGAATGCCAGGAACACAGGGGAGTTCTTATAGAATGCCAGGAACACTTGGGAGTTCTTATAGAACGCCAGGAACACTGGGGAGATCTTATAGAACGCCAGGAACACTGGGGAGTTCTTATAGAACAGCAGGATCACTGGGGAGTTCTCACAGAACGCCAGGAACACTGGGGAGTTCTTATAGAATGCCAGGGACACTGGGGAGTTCTTATAGAATGCCAGGAACACTGGGGAGTTCTTATAGAATGCCAGGAACACTGGGGAGTTCTTATAGAACGCCAGGAACACAGGGAGTTCTTATAGAAAGCCAGGAACACTGGGGAGTTCTTATAGAATGCCAGGAACACTTGAGAGTGCTTATAGAACGCCAGGAACACTGGAGAGTTCTCACAGAATGCCAGGAACACTGGGGAGTTCTTATTGAACGCCAGGAACACTGGGGAGTTCTCACAGAACACCAGGAACACTGGGGAGTTCTTATAGAATGCCAGGAACACTGGGGAGTTCTCACAGAAAGCCAGGAACACTGGGGAGTTCTTATAGAATGCCAGGAACACTGTGGAGTTCTTATAGAACGTCAGGAACGCTTTGGAGTTCTTATAGAACGGCAGGAACACTGGAGAGTTCTTATAGAATGCCAGGAACACTTGAGAGTGCTTATAGAACGCCAGGAACACTGGAGAGTTCTCACAGAACGCCAGGAACACTGGGGAGTTCTAATAGAACGCCAAGAACACTGGGGAGTTCTTATAGAACGCCAGGAACACTGGGGAGTTCTCACGGAACGCCAGGAACACTGGGGAGTTCTCACAGAACACCAGGAACACTGGGGAGTTCTTATAGAACATCAGGAACACTGGGGAGATCTCACAGAATGCCAGGAACACTGGGGAGTTGTTTTTGAACGCCAGGAACACTGGGGAGTTCTCACAGAATGCCAGGAACACAGGGGAGTTCTTATAGAATGCCAGGAACTCTGGGGAGTTCTTATAGAATGCCAGGAACACTGGGGAGTTCTCACAGAATGCCAGGAACACAGGGGAGTTCTTATAGAATGCCAGGAACACTTGGGAGTTCTTATAGAACGCCAGGAACACTGGGGAGTTCTTATAGAACGCCAGGAACACTGGGGAGTTGTCACGGAACGCCAGGAACACTGGGGAGTTCTCACAGAACACCAGGAACACTGGGGAGTTCTTATAGAACATCAGGAACACTTGGGAGTTCTCACAGAACGCCAGGAACACTGGGGAGTTCTTATAGAACACCAGGAACACTGGGGAGTTCTTACAGAATGCCAGGAACACTGGGAAGTTCTTATAGAATATCAGGAACACTGGGGAGATCTCACAGAACGCCAGGAACACTGGGGAGTTGTTATTGAACGCCAGGAACACTGGGGAGTTCTCACAGAATGCCAGGAACACAGTGGAGTTCTTATAGAATGCCAGGAACACTGGGGAGTTCTTATAGAACACCAGGAACACTGGGGAGTTCTTATAGAATGCTAGGAACACTGGGGGAGTTCTCACAGAACGCCAGGAACACTGGGGAGTTCTCACAGAACGCCAGGAACACTGGGTAGTTCTCACAGAATGCCAGGAACACTGGAGAGTTCTTATAGAATGCCAGGAACACTGGGGAGTTCTTATAGAATGCCAGGAACACTGGGGAGTTCTTATAGAACGCCAGGAACACAGGGGAGTTCTTATAGAAAGCCAGGAACACTGGGGAGTTCTTATAGAATGCCAGGAACACTTGAGAGTGCTTATAGAACGCCAGGAACACTGGAGAGTTCTCACAGAATGCCAGGAACACTGGGGAGTTCTTATTGAACGCCAGGAACACTGGGGAGTTCTCACAGAACACCAGGAACACTGGGGAGTTCTTATAGAATGCCAGGAACACTGGGGAGTTCTCACAGAAAGCCAGGAACACTGGGGAGTTCTTATAGAATGCCAGGAACACTGTGGAGTTCTTATAGAACGTCAGGAACGCTTTGGAGTTCTTATAGAACGGCAGGAACACTGGAGAGTTCTTATAGAATGCCAGGAACACTTGAGAGTGCTTATAGAACGCCAGGAACACTGGAGAGTTCTCACAGAACGCCAGGAACACTGGGGAGTTCTAATAGAACGCCAAGAACACTGGGGAGTTCTTATAGAACGCCAGGAACACTGGGGAGTTCTCACGGAACGCCAGGAACACTGGGGAGTTCTCACAGAACACCAGGAACACTGGGGAGTTCTTATAGAACATCAGGAACACTGGGGAGATCTCACAGAATGCCAGGAACACTGGGGAGTTGTTTTTGAACGCCAGGAACACTGGGGAGTTCTCACAGAATGCCAGGAACACAGGGGAGTTCTTATAGAATGCCAGGAACTCTGGGGAGTTCTTATAGAATGCCAGGAACACTGGGGAGTTCTCACAGAATGCCAGGAACACAGGGGAGTTCTTATAGAATGCCAGGAACACTTGGGAGTTCTTATAGAACGCCAGGAACACTGGGGAGTTCTTATAGAACGCCAGGAACACTGGGGAGTTGTCACGGAACGCCAGGAACACTGGGGAGTTCTCACAGAACACCAGGAACACTGGGGAGTTCTTATAGAACATCAGGAACACTTGGGAGTTCTCACAGAACGCCAGGAACACTGGGGAGTTCTTATAGAACACCAGGAACACTGGGGAGTTCTTACAGAATGCCAGGAACACTGGGAAGTTCTTATAGAATATCAGGAACACTGGGGAGATCTCACAGAACGCCAGGAACACTGGGGAGTTGTTATTGAACGCCAGGAACACTGGGGAGTTCTCACAGAATGCCAGGAACACAGTGGAGTTCTTATAGAATGCCAGGAACACTGGGGAGTTCTTATAGAACACCAGGAACACTGGGGAGTTCTTATAGAATGCTAGGAACACTGGGGAGTTCTCACAGAACGCCAGGAACACTGGGGAGTTCTCACAGAACGCCAGGAACACTGGGTAGTTCTCACAGAATGCCAGGAACACTGGAGAGTTCTCACAGAATGCCAGGAACACTGGAGAGTTCTCACAGAAAGACAGGAACACTGGGGAGTTCTTATAGAACGCCAGGAACACTGGGGAGTTCTTATAGAACGGCAGGATCACTGGGGAGTTCTCACAGAACGCCAGGAACACTGGGGAGTTCTTATAGAATGCCAGGGACACTGGGGAGTTCTTATAGAATGCCAGGAACACAGGGGAGTTCTTATAGAATGCCAGGAACACTGGGGAGTTCTTATAGAACGCCAGGAACACTGGGAAGTTCTTATAGAACGCCATGAACACTGGGGAGTTCTTATAGAACGCCAGGAACACTGGGGAGTTCTTATAGAACGGCAGGAACACTGGGGAGTTCTCACAGAACGCCAGGAACACTGGGGAGTTCTTATAGAATGCCAGGAACACTGGGGAGTTCTCACAGAACGCCAGGAACACTGGGGAGTTCTTATAGAACACCAGGAACACTGGGGAGTTCTTATAGAATGCCAGGAACTCTGGGGAGTTCTTATAGAATGCCAGGAACACTGGGGAGTTCTCACAGAATGCCAGGAACACTGGGGAGTTCTTATAGAACGCCAGGAACACTGGGGAGTTCTTATAGAACACCAGGAACACTGGGGAGTTCTTATAGAATGCCAGGAACTATGGGGAGTTCTTATAGAACATCAAGAACACTGGGGAGTTCTCACAGAATGCCAGGAACACTGGGGAGTTCTTATAGAACGCCAGGAACACTGGGGAGTTCTCACAGAACGCCAGGAACACTGGGGAGTTCTCACAGAATGCCAGGAACACTGGGGAGTTCTTATAGAACGCCAGGAACACTGGGGAGTTCTCACAGAACGCCAGAAACACTGGGGAGTTCTCATAGAATGCCAGGAATACTGGGGAGTTCTCACAGAATGCCAGGAACACTGGGGAGTTCGTATAGAACGCCAGGAACACTGGGGAGTTCTCACAGAACGCCAGGAACATTGGGGAGTTCTTATAGAATGCCAGGAACACTGGGGACTTCTTATAGAATGCCAGGAACACTGGGGAGTTCTTATAGAATGCCAGGAACACTGGGGAGTTCTTATAGAACGCCAGGAACACTGGGGAGTTCTCACAGAATGCCAGGAACACAGGGGAGTTCTTATAGAATGCTAGGAACACTGGGGAGTTCTTATAGAACGTCAGGAACACTGGGGAGTTCTCACAGAATGCCAGGAACACAGGGGAGTTCTTATAGAACGGCAGGAACACTGGGTAGTTCTCACAGAACGCCAGAAACACTGGGGAGTTCTTATAGAATGCCAGGAACACTGGGGAGTTCTCACATAACGTCAGGAACACTGGGGAGTTCTTATAGAACAGCAGGAACACTGGGGAGTTCTTATAAAATGCCAGGAACTCTGGGGAGTTCTTATAGAATGCCAGGAATACTGGGGAGTTCTTATAGAACACCAGGAACACTGGGGAGTTCTTATAGAACACCAGGAACACTGGGGAGTTCTTATAGAATGCCAGGAACTATGGGGAGTTCTTATAGAACATCAGGAACACTGGGGAGTTCTCACAGAATGCCAGGAACACTGGGGAGTTCTTATAGAACGCCAGGAACACTGGGGAGTTCTCACAGAACGCCAGGAACACTGCGGAGTTCTCACAGAACGCCAGGAACACTGGGGAGTTCTTATAGAACGCCAGGAACACTGGGGAGTTCTTATAGAACGCCAGGAACACTGGGGAGTTCTTATACAACGCCAGGAACACTGGGGAGTTCTCACAGAATGCCAGGAACACAGGGGAGTTCTTATAGAATGCTAGGAACACTGGGGAGTACTTATAGAACGCCAGGAACACTGGGGAGTTCTCACAGAACGCCAGGAACACTGGGGAATTGTCACAGAACGCCAGGAACACTGGGGAGTTCTTATAGAACGCCAGGAATAAATGCCTCAGTGTACATGTTGCTTATGAGTGCATTTCACACTATTTTTGCATTATAATTTGATTTCATAGGTCATATGAATGTTCTGCTTAATATAATGTTGGTGTCGTCTTTGCAAATCAACTGCATTATAGTTTTAAAAAAACACGTATCTAGTCCCCCCATTTGAAGAAGTCGTAACTATTTTGACATATTCACTTAGTGTATTAAAGTAGTCAAAAGTTTAGTATTTGGTCAAATATTCTTTGCCTGCAGTGATTATATGAAGTTTGTGACTCTACTAACTTGTTGAATGCATTTTCAGTTTGTTTTGGTTGTGTGTTGAATTATGTTTTCCCCAATATAAATGGTGAATTATGTCCTGTGTCATTTTGGAGTAACTTCACTTGTATTGTAAGTAAAAGGAAGAATAGAAGATGTTTCTGAACACTTCTACAGCCATTTAGATGCTACCATGATTATAAATAATAATGAATGAATTGTGAATAATGACGAAAGAGAAAGTTACAGAGGAACAAAGATTTCTCACTTATTGTTATTCATGATTCATTCATACTTTTTCTTAATCATGGCATCATCAGGATTAATTTAGTAGTTTAGAAACATGTTATCTACTCACTTAGAAAGACAATGATTCTAGTCATCATCCACAATTCAGTTACTTTTGGGCAAAACATAACCCAAAACACAACCAAAACAAGCTGCAAATGTAACCAATGAGTTTGGTTCAGAGGCTTGATGTAGTCATTGCGTGCAAGGAATATGGGACCAATTTCTAAACTTTTTATTGACTTCAAATGGGAGGACTAGATACTTTCAGTTCTAAACGTTGAAACATATGTATGAAAATACCCTCAAATAAAAGGTGACATTATATACTTTCACCTCATATGAAACATTTGATCTCAAATCCAAAATGCTGGAGTATAGAGCCACATTTAAAATGTTAGCTTCACTGTCAAAATAGATATGGTGTGGACTGTATACTCAATACAATATAAATCTGATAGCTCACTGTCTGTCTTTTTCTTTTCTGTCTACAAGCAATACTTTGATAATTTGTCATTTGTAATAATGATACATCCATTTACGAATATATATGGCAGGTTTCAGGATACTGATATATATGAAAATGTTGAAAAAATATACTGCCACTATTTTCACCACCAAAGAATAGCAGTGTGGTTTTAATATGATTTGACTATTTGCAGGCTGTCAGGCTGTCTAGTCACAGAGGAAGGCTGTGCTTCTCTGGTCTCAGCTCTGAAGTCAAACCCCTCACACCTGGAGAGCTGGACCTGAGTAACAATGTCCTGAAGGATTCAGGAGTGAAGCTGCTCTCTGCTGGACTGGGGAATCCCCACTGTAAACTGGAGACTCTGAGGTCAGTATTCCTGTAGTTGGTCAACAAGTGATAACTGTTCACCAGATCCATATGTTTACCAGGCACACATAGTCCACACCAAATGTCACGTTTATTCAACTATATTCTTACAGGGGCCAGATATAAAAAAGGTTAATATCAGGGGGGCCGGATGTTATCCACTTGATTATTCTTTGGAAGAACTGTATAAAAAGCAACTCATTACCACCAATAAATAACTGTTCTTAAAATGTAATGTTGCTAAAAGTAATGAGGAAAGAAGTGGAGGGCGCTCAACCAACGGGAGTTGAGGTGCAACCGAAAAAATGTAATCGTTATTGAAAAAAAAAAGTTGGTGGAAGAACACGGGTGAGTTCGCATAGAACGGCAGCAAAAAAAGTATTATTGTTTAAAAAATCAAAGCCTCTAAAAAAAAGCCTCTGTTCACACATGCTTTTGAGTGCATTTCACTTTTGGATTATATTTGGATTTTATGGGTCGCATGAATATGAATGTCCTGCTTAATATAATGTTTGTGTCATCATCTCAAATCAACTGCATAAACATTTGTATTTTTATTTTAACCAGTCAAATTGCTCTTTTGCTAGCTTTTGCTACAGCCTATGTCAATGAGCTGTAGCATTGTAGCTAATAACTGCTGCATTCAAAATAGTTATTTTGCAAAGATCACAAACAAATACACTGAACAAAAATATAAACGCAGCATGCAACAATTTCAAAGATTTTACTGAGTTACAGTTCATATAAGGAAATCAGTCAATTGAAATAAATTCATTAGGCCGTCATCTATGGATTTCACATGACTGGGAATACAGACATGAATCTGTTGGTCACAGATACCTTAATAAAAAGGTAGGGGCGTGGATCAGAAAACCAGTCAGTATCTGGTGTGACCACCATTTGCCTCAACACACCAGCAACCTCCGCGACACATCTCCTTCGCATAGACTTGATCAGGCTGTTGATTTTGGCCTGTGGAATGTTGTCCCACTCCTTTTCAATGGCTGTGCGAAGTTGCTGGATATTGGCGGGAGCTGGAACACGCTGTCGTACACGTCGATCCAGAACATCCCAAACATGCTCAATGGGTGATATGTCTGGTGAGTATGCAGGCCATCGAAAAACTGGGACATTTTCAGCTTCAAGGAATTGTGTAGAGATCCTTGCGACATTATCATGCTGAAAGATGAGGTGATGGCGGCAGATGAATGGCACGACAATGGTCCTCAGGATCTCATCACAGTATTTCTGTGCATTCAAATTGCCATCGATAAAATGCAATTGTGTTCGTTTTCCGTAGCTTATGCCTGCCCATACCATAACCCCACTGCCACCATGGGACACTGTTCACAACGTTGCCATCTGCCATCTGCCCGGTACAGTTGAAACCGGGATTCATCCATGAAGAGCACACGATGCCAGTGGCCATTGAAGGTGAGCATTTGCCTTGTGAAGTCGGTTATGACGCCAAACTGCAGTCAGGTCAAGACCCTGGTGAGGATGAAAAGGATGCAGATGAGCTTCCTTGAGAAGGCCTCTGACAGTCTGTGCAGATATTCTTTGGTTGTTCAAACCCACAGTTTCATCAGCTGTCACAGGTAGCTGGTCTCAGACGATCCCTCGGGTGAAGAAGCCAGATGTGGAGGTCCTGGGCTGGCGTAGTTACACGTGGTCTGCGGTTGTGAGGCCGGTTGGACGTACTGCCAAATTCTCTAAAACAACATTGGAGGCGGCTTATGATAGATAAATTAACATTCAATTCTCTGGCAACAGCTCTGGTGTACATTCCTGCAGTCAGCATGCCAATTGCACACTCCCTCAAAACTTGAGACATCTGTGGCATTGTGTTGTGTGACAAAACTACACATTTTAGATGGGCCTTTTATTGTCCACAGCACAAGGTGCACCTGTGTGATGATCATGTCATTTTGTCACGGCTGTCAGTGAGATGCGGTTGAAGAAGTCAGGCGCAGGACACAGAACTCTCGGACACGTACTTTAATCCGATAATGACCATATGAACACAGAAATATCTCCACGCAGGGAGGAAATAACCCGCTCACTAAACAACAATCACACACAATGTCCTGATGAGAGACAGGGGTAATATAAGGGAAACAATCAAACATAATGACAAACAGGTGTAAACAATGCAGACAAAACTAAACAAACACCGATAACATCGAACGGCAGTAGCTTGTACTCGGGGGCGACGAACGCCGAAGCCTGCCCGAGCAAGGAGGAGGAGCAGCCTCGGCAGAATCCGTGACAGTACCCCCCTTGATGCGCGGCTCCAGCCGTGCGCCGACCCCGGCATCGGGGACGGCCAGGAGGACGCGGAGCAGGGCGAGTCGGATGAATCCGGTGGAACTCTGTCAACAGGGAGGGATCTAGGATGTCCCTCCTAGGGACCCAGCACCGTTCCGCCGGACCGTACCCCTCACTCCACGAGATACTGCAGACCCCCCATCCGACGCCTCGAATCCACGATGGAACGGACTGAGTACGCTGGAGCTCCTTCGATGTCTAGTGGGGGCGGAGGGGCCTCTCGTACCTCATTCTCCTGGAGTGGACCAGCTACCACCGGCCTGAAGGGAGGCCCATGGAACGAGGGGTTAATGCGATAATTAATAGGCAGCTGTAACCTATAACATACCTCGTTCAATCTCCTCAGGACTTTAAATGGCCCCACAAACCGCCGGCCCAGCTTCCGGCAGGGCAGGCGAAGGGGCAGGTTTCTGGTCGAGAGCCAGACCCGATCTCCCGGTGCATAAACCGGACCCTCACTGCGGTGGCGATCGGCGTTTGCCTTTTGCCGTCTGATGGCCCGCTACAGATGGACGTGCGCAGCGTTCCATGTCTCCTCCGAGCGCCGAAACCATTCATCCACCGCAGGAGCCTCGATCTGGCTCTGATGCCAGAGTGCCAGAACTGGCTGATAGCCCAACACACACTGGAAAGGATTGAGATTTGTGGAGGAGTGGCGGAGTGAGTTTTGGGCTATCTCTGCCCAGGGAATATACCCCGACCACTGCCGGTCCTGGCAGTAGGACCTCAGAAACCTACCCACATCTTGGTTTACTCTCTCCACCTGCCCATTACTCTCAGGGTGAAAACCCGAGGTAAGGCTGATCGAGACCCCCAAGCGTTCCATAAACGCCCTCCACACTCTAGATGTGAACTGGGGACCCCGATCAGACACTATATCCTCAGGCACCCCGTAGTGCCGGAAAACGTGAGTAAACAGGGCTTCGGCCGTTTGTTGGGCTGTAGGAAGACCTGGCATAGGGATGAGACGGCAGGCCTTAGAAAACCGATCCACAACGACCAAGATCGTGGTATTCCCCTGGGAGGGGGAAGGTCCGTGACAAAATCTACCGACAGGTGAGACCACGGCCGTTGTGGAACGGGGAGAGGTTGTAACTTCCCTCTGGGCAGGTGTCTAGGCGCCTTACACTGGGCGCACACAGAGCAGAAAGAAACGTAAACCCTCACATCCCTGGCTAAGGTGGGCCACCAGTACTTCCCGCTAAGACAGTGCACCGTCCGACCAATACCAGGATGACCAGAGGAGGGTGACATGTGAGCCCAAATAATCAGTTGGTCACGGACCTCGAGCGGTACGTACCTCCGTCCCTCTGGACACTCTGGGGGAGAAGGGTCGGTACGTAACGTCCGCTCGATTTCCGTGTCGACCTCCCACACCACCGGTGCCACGAGACAAGACTCCGGTAGTATGGGAGTGGGCTCAATGGACCTCTCCTCTGTGTCATATCGTTGAGACAGGGCGTCGAGACAGGGCGTGATCTTAAATACAAACTGGGCAAGAAACATGGCCCACCTAGCCTGACGAGGGTTAAGTCTCTTCGCTGCCCAGATGTACTCCAGGTTACGATGGTAAGTCAGAATGAGAAAAGGGTGGTTAGCCCCCTCAAGCCAATGTCTCCACACCTTCAGGGCCTGGACCACAGCTAGCAGCTCCCTGTCCCCCACGTCATAATTGCGTTCCGCCGGACTGAGCTTCTTGGAATAGAAAGCACAGGGGCGGAGTTTTGGAGGCGTGCCCGAGCGCTGAGACAGTATAGCACCGATCCCCGCCTCGGACACATCCACCTGGACTTGGAACGCCAAAGAGGGATCCGGATGTGCCAGCACCAGAGCTGAGGTGAACAGGTCCTTCAAATGACTAAACGCCCTGTCCGCCTCAGCCGACCACTGCAAACGCACCGGGCCCCCCTTTAGCAGGGAGGTAATGGGAGCTGCTACCTGTCCAAAACCCCGGATAAACCTCCGGTAGTAATTGGCAAAAAACGCTGCACCTCCTTTACTGTAGTTGGAGTCTGCCAATTACGCACGGCTGAAACGCGGTCAATCTCCATCTCCACCCCTGACGCAGACAACCGGTGTCCCAGGAAGGAGATGGACTCCTGGAAAAACAGACATTTCTCTGCCTTCACATACAGATCATGCTCCAACAGTCTACCCAGCACCCGACGTACCAGGGACACATGCTCGGTACGGGTAGCGGAGTATATCAGAATGTCATCAATATACACCACTACCCCCTGTCCATGCAAATCCCGGAAAATCTCGTCTACAAATGATTGGAAGACTGAAGGAGCATTCATTAGACAGTATGACATGACGAAGTACTCATAGTGACCCGAGGTGGTACTGAATGCTGTCTTCCACTCATCTCCTTCCCGAATGCGCACCAGGTTGTAAGCGCTCCTGAGATCCAATTTTTGTGAAGAAGCGCGCCCCGTGTAATGACTCCGTCATACTAGCAATCAGAGGGAGAGGATAGCTGTATTTAACAGTGATCTGATTGAGACCACGTTAATCAATACACGGGCGTAAACCCCATCCTTCTTCTTCACAAACAAGAAACTAGTGGACGCAGGAGAAGTGGACGGCCGTATGTATCACTGTCTCAAGGATTCGGTGACGTATGTCTCCATAGCAGCCGTCTCCTCCTGAGACAGAGGATACACATGGCTGCGAGGGAGCGCAGCGCCAACCTGGAGGTCTATCGCACAATCCCCCTGTCGATGAGGTGGTAATTGAGTCGCCTTCTTCTTACAGAAGGCGCGTGCCAAATCGGCATACTCAGGAGGAATGTGCATTGTGGGCATTTGGTTCGGACTCTCCACCGTCGTTGCCCCTACGGAAACACCTACACACCGCCCCACACACTGATCAGACCATCCCTTGAGAGCCCTCTGTTGCCATGAAATGTTGGGGTCATGAGATATTAACCAGGGAAGTCCCAACACCACTGGAAACGCAGGAGAATCAATTAAATACAACTGTATAGTCTCCTCATGACCCTTCTGTGTGTTCATCTTCAGTGGCGCTGTGACCTCCCCTAATCAATCCCGACCCCAAAGGCCGGCTATCTAGGGCATGGATAGGGAAGGGCACATCGACTGGTAATATAGGGATTCCTAACTTATATGAGAAATGGCGATCGATAATATTCCCAGCTGCGCCTGAATCGACTAGCGCCTTATGCTGGGAGTAAGAAAAAACTTCTGGAAACACAACTTGGATACACATATGAACAACAGAGAGCTCTGGGTGTTGGGGCCTTACTCACCGGGAATGACTCATCCATGCGTTGCCTGCTGCCTCGAATCCGAGGAGACCCTCCCCAGCACCGAACCGCCCTGTGTCCTCGGCGGCCACAGTTGGTGCAGGGGACAGCCTCCTTCCTGGCCTCCCTACTACCAGCACCCCAGAGCTCCAACGGCCCCAGCGCCGGACGTCCGAGGGTAGCCAACAGGGTATCCAGGCGAATCGACATGTCCACCAGCTGATCAAAGCTTAGGTTGGTGTCCCTGCAGGCCAACTCCCGACGAACGTCTGTAAGGCCTACTGCTGCTAGGTAGGTCTCTCTCTGCTCTTCCCCTCCCCTCTGTTTGTCCTTGATTGCAGGAGTGAAGGCTGGTGTGCGGGAGTCAGGGTTCCAGCTGCAGCTCATTCACCATAATCACCTCAGCCCTTTAAGACCCGGTCAAACTTGCCACTCATCGTCAGATCATAGTCAAGACAACCATATATTTGGAACCTGACTCCTGCCTCCGCTTCACTCCTGCCACCACCATCCTGCTCTCCACTATCGGACCACTCCTTTGGACTCACCACGGACACTAGGACATTACGGTACCACACCTGCCCTGACCTGGATCTGTTACCCTCCCTGTAACCTGGACTTGCTCTTCCCCATTTATTGGAAACCTGGACTATTGAACATTATAATAAACCTGTTAAAACTTCTCTGGCTTGGTGTACTTGTCTGCATTTGGGTTCTATCCAGTTAAATCATAACAGTATGATCTGACCAATATGAACCCAGCAGACAGTAGCTCGGATACCACACCAGAGTGCACTCAAATTTGGACTGCCATAGCCAATCAGGGCATTTTACTTGGCCAACATGATACCCTGTTTAAGACGATTGCTGAGGACAGTCAGGTGCTGCTTAATCAGGTTCAATTACTCACCAATCAAGTGTCTGCCCTTACTACCCCTTCAGCCCAGATCAGAGAGCCCTTTGTTCCTGCTCCAGAGCGCTATGACGGGAACATGTGAACCTGTGGCGATTTTTTGACTCAATGCTCGTTAGTGTTTGAACAACAGCCCCTCACCTACGCCTCAGAAAGAGCCCGTATTGCCTACCTTATCAACTCTACTAGCGGTTCCGCTCGTGCCTGGGGATCCGCGGTCTGGGAGAGTCAGTCGGACATTTGCAACGCTTACGTTGCCTTCACCACTGAGATGAGGAAGGTTTTGACCACCCCGTACGAGGCAAGGAGGCTGCGAAACGGTTGTTTTCTCTTCAGCAGGGGACTCGCAGTGTGGCGGAGATGGCAGTGGAGTTTCGGACTTTAGCGGCAGTGAGTGGTTGGAATGACGAGGCATTACAAGGAGTGTTCATCAATGCTTTGTCTGAGACTTTAAAAGATGAATTGGTGTCATATGATGAATCGCCTACGCTGGATAATCTTATTTCACTCACCATCAGGTTGGATAATCGGATTCGGGAGCGCCGCCGGGAGAGGAGTGTTAGTTCCAAGCAACCTGTCTGTCGTCAACAAACTCTTCCCCGCATCTTCCCTACGGAGAAAGCCGGGTCTTCCCGAGTCGATACGAGGAGCACTGAACCCGAAGCCATGGAGGTGGGTCGTGCACGGTTGTCCTCAGAGGAGCGTGCACGGCGTATTCAGGCTCGGGTCTGCCTGTATTGTGGAGAGGCTGGTCATTTCGTTCCTTCCTGCCCAGTTCGTCCGGGAAAAGGGCCGGCTCATCATTAATGGGAGAAGTTTTGGTGAGCCGAGCAGCGGATTCTTCCTCTTCTCCCCGCATTCTGCTCCAGGCATCCCTCCAGTGGCAGTCCCAGAATTTCTCTGTTAGTGCGCTGGTTGACTCTGGTGCCGACGAAAGCTTTTTGTATAGAGAGTGGGCTCAACAAATGGATTTGGAGACTGTTCCTATGGACTGTCCGCTGCAGGCTAAGGGTCTAAATGGACAATTGTTGACCCGTATTACCCATCAGACTGTTCCTGTTTGTCTTAGAGTGTCGGGAAATCATCAGGAGAACATTCAATTCCATATTATCGACTGCCCACAGACCCCCCTGGTCCTTGGTATCCCCTGGCTCATAAGACACAATCCACACATTGATTGGATGACAGGTAGAATTGTTTCATGGAGCACATTTTGTCATGTGAATTGCTTGTGTTCTGCTCAGACTCCTGCCAGTACTGTGCCTCAACCTCCACTGGAGTCCATGGATCTTTCTGCTGTCCCTGACGTGTATCATGACCTGGCATCCGTTTTCTGCAAACACAGAGCTACTTCCCTTCCTCCTCACCGGCCTTACGACTGCGCCATTGACCTCCAGCCAGGATCCCCGCTCCCCAGCAGTCGCCTGTACAATCTCTCCCGCCCTGAGACGGAGGCTATGGAGAACTACATTCGGGACTCCTTGGGGGCAGGTATTATTCGTCCTTCCTCGTCACCGGTAGGAGCGGGATTCTTTTTGTTGCTAAAAAGGATAAGACCCTCAGACCCTGTATTGATTACCGTGGACTTAACAACATCACCATTAAGAACAAGTATTCTCTGCCTTTGATTAATTCTGCTTTTCCCCTCCTTCATGGTGCTACCATCTTTACGAAACTGGATCTACGAAATGCGTATCACCTGGTGCGCATTCGTAAAGGTGATGAATGGAAGACTGCCTTCAACACACCCTTGGGACATTTTGAGTATTCTGGTCATGCCTTTTGGTTTGTCTAATGCCCCTGCTGTTTTTCAGGCACTCGTGAATGATGTCCTTCGGGACATGTTGAATCGTTTTGTTTTTGTCTATCTGGATGATATCCTGATTTTCTCAGAGTCCTCCCAGGAACATGAACTACATGTGCGCCAGGTGTTGCAAAGGTTGTTGGAGAACAAACTATTTGTGAAGATGGAGAAATGTGAATTTCATGTGTCTGAGACCTCTTTTTTGGGTTACATAATCGCTCAGGGGGAGTTGCGGATGGACCCAGCTAAGATCTCTGCAGTCACGGACTGGCCAGCCCCCTCCACCCGCAAACAACTTCAACGATTCCTGGGGTTTGCGAACTTCTACAGGAGTTTCATCAAGGACTACAGCCGCATTGCGGCACCACTCACCGCTCTCACCTCCATCTCACTACCGTTTGCTTGGAATGAAGGGGCCGAATCAGCGTTCGAAGAACTCAAACATCGCTTCGCCTCGGCTCCCATTCTGATGCAGCCGGACCCAGACCGCCAGTTTGTCGTGGAGGTGGATGCATCCGACACTGGGGTAGGTGCGGTTTTGTCACAACGTTTTCCTGAAGATAACAAACTGCATCCCTGTGCTTTTCTTTCATGGAAGCTTTCTCAGGCAGAGAGGAATTATGATGTTGGCAATCGTGAACTGCTCGCCGTTAAGCTGGCTCTCGAGGAGTGGCGGCATTGGTTGGAGGGGGCGGAACAACCCTTCATCGTTTGGACGGATCACAAGAATCTGGCATACATCCAGTCAGCTAAGCAGCTCAATCCCCGTCAAGCCAGGTGGGCACTATTTTCTCTGTCTTACCGTCCTGGGTCACGCAATTTCAAGCCTGACGCCCTGTCTCGTGTTCATTCTGCTGTTGATACTGGTAGTAACCCTGAACCCATCTTGCCTCCTACCTGCAGTATTGCGGCCATTACATGTGACATCGAAGGGATTGTTAGACAGGCTCAACATCATCAAGCTGACCCTGGGAGCGGTCCTCCTAACCGGTTGTTTGTCCCTGAGTCTGTTCGCTCCCAGGTACTTCAGTGGGCTCACTCGTCTCCCCTTACCTGTCACCCTGGAGTTACTCGGACCCTTGACTTTGTGCGATGGAAGTTCTGGTGGCCCAGGATGGAGGCGGACACTCGAGCCTTCATTGCTGCTTGTACGGTCTGTGCACGAAGTAAGAACTCCACCCAGGCCAGCGCTGGTCATCTACGACCTCTGCCAATACCCAGCCGGCCCTGGTCCCACATTGCTTTGGATTTTGTCACTGGGCTTCCCCCCTCGTCTGGAAAGTCTGTCATTCTTACTGTAATTGATCGTTTTTTCTAAGTTTGCTCATTTTTTGGCCCTACCTAAACTGCCCACTGCCAGAGAGACGGCTGATATTTTTGTTGAACATGTGTTCCGCTCTCATGGTCTGCCCACTGATATTGTCTCCGACAGAGGGTCCCCAGTTTGTCTCCCAGGTATGGAAAGCTTTCTGTAAAGCTTTGGGCATCACATCCAGCCTGTCCTCTGGATATCACCCCCAGACCAACGGGCAAGCCGAGAGAGTGAACCAGGAGATGGAGACCGCTCTCCGCTGTGTCACAGGGTCTAACCCTGGGTCTTGGAGCTCCATGCTCCCCTGGGTGGAATATGCTCATAACACCTTGACTAACGCTTCCTCTGGTTTGTCTCCCTTTCTGTGTGCTCTGGGTTATCAACCTCCCCTGTTCCCTTCTCAAGAGAGGGAACTGGCGGTACCCTCGGTGCAGTCCCACATGCGCCACTGCTTCAAGGTCTGGAGGAAGGCCAGGGTAGCTCTGTCCCGAGCTTCGTCGTACATGCAGAGGCAAGCCAACCGTCACCGGTCCCAGGCTCCCGGTTACTCTCCTGGTCAAGAGGTATGGCTTAAGTCATGTGATCTTCCATTGAAAGTAGAATCTAAGAAGATGGCGCCGCGTTTTATAGGACCGTTCAAGATACTGTCTATTGTTAACCCCTGCGCGGTTAAGCTACAGCTTCCTGCCTCCCCTACGGGTTCATTCCACTTTTCATGTATCCCAGATCAAGCCTGTGTCTGTCAGCCTTCTGTGCCCGCCCTCTCGTACCCCTCCTCCGCCCAGGATCGTGGGTGGGGGTCCTGTCTACACTGTCCGGCGACTTCTGGATGTTCGCCGCCCGGGGTCGTGGTTTCCATTACCTGGTGGATTGGGAGGGTTATGGTCCTGAGGAACGTTCCTGGGTGCCCTGGAGCTTCATTGTGGATCCTGCTCTGGTCCGTGAATTTCATCGGTTACATCCCGATAAACCCTTTCGGCCGCCAGGTGGCGTCCGTAGAGGGGGGGTACTGTTAGGCCTACTGCTGCTAGGTAGCTCTCTCTCTGCTCTTCCCCTCCCCTCTGTTTGTCCTTGATTGCAGGAGTGAAGTCTGGTGTGCGGGAGTCAGGGTTCCAGCTGCAGCTCATTCACCATAATTACCTCAGCCCTTTAAGACCCGGTCAAACTTGCCACTCATCGTCAGATCATAGTCAAGACAACCATATATTTGGAACCTGACTCCTGCCTCCGCTTCACTCCTGCCACCACCATCCTGCTCTCCACTATCGGACCTCTCCTTTGGACTCACCACGGACACTAGGACATTACGGTACCACACCTGCCCTGACCTGGATCTGTTACCCTCCATGTAACCTGGACTTGCTCTTCCCCATTTATTGGAAACCTGGACTATTGAACATTATAATAAACCTGTTAAAACTTCTCTGGCTTGGTGTACTTGTCTGCATTTGGGTTCTATCCAGTTAAATGATAACAACATACTCTCTTAAGCTACACCTGTAGTGGTCGTTGAGGGCCCTCTCATTCCATCCCGAATTGGCAGCCAGAGTCCGGAAGTCCAGTGCAAATTCCTGCGCGCTCCTACTCCCCTGTCTGAGGTGGAATAGACGCTCACCCGCCGCCTTCCCCTCCGGGGGATGATCGAACACTGCCCTGAAGCGGCGGGTGAACTCCGCATAGTTCACAGTAGCGGCGTCTATCCCTCCCCACTCGGCGTTGGCCCACTCCAGTGCCTTGCCGGACAGACAGGAGATGAGGGCGGACACGTCTCGTATCCCGAGGGTGCCGGGTGAATGGTTGCCAGGTAAAGTTCCACCTGGAGCAGGAAACCCTGACACCCGGCTGCGGTGCCATCATAAGCCCTCGGGAGCGAGAGCCGAATCCCACTGGACCCCGGATGTGAGACGATAGGAGTAGCCGATGGTGGTGGTATTGTTGGAGGAGGTGTGGGCAAACCTCCTCTCTCCCATCGTCCCAAAGTGTGCATCTTGTTATCCATGGCATCACCAAGATTTTGAAGCATCGCTGCCTGTTGTAGGACGCGCTCCTCGATTGATCCGGTCGGTGCCGTCACTCCTGCTGACTCCAAGTTGTGGTGTGTGATTCTGTCATGGCTGTCGGTGAGATGCGGTTGAAGAAGTCAGGCGCAGGACACAGAACTCTCGGACACGTACTTTAATCCGATAATGACCATATGAACACAGAAATAACTCCACGCAGGGAGGAAATAATCCGCTCACTAAATGACATACGTGAAGGGAAAACAATCACACACAATGTCCTGATGAGAGACAGGGGTAATATAAGGGCAACAATCAAACATAATGACGAACAGGTGTAAACAATACAGACAAAACTAAACAAACACCGATAACATCGAACGGCAGTAGCTAGTACTCGGGGATGACGAACGCGAAGCCTGCCCGAGCAAGGAGGAGGAGCTGCCTCGGCAGAATCCGTGACACATTTAATCTGCTTCTTGATATGCCACCCATGTCAGGTGGATGGATTATCTTGGCAAACGAGAAATGCTTTGTTCACAACATTTGAGAGAAATAAGCTTTTTGTGAGTATGGATAATTTCTGGGATCTTTTATTTCAGCTCCTGAAACATGGGGACCAACACTTTACATGTTGCGTTTATATATTGGTTCATTATATATTTTTTGTGACTTTTCAAGCAATAATAAAACATCATTGTAAGTCTATTAGAACCCCCAAAAGTAATACAAATTTAAATCTAGACAATGTTGCTATCAATCAATCACATGCATTTATAAAGCCCTTTTTACATTAGCAGATGTCACAAAGTGCTATACAGAAACCCAGCCTAAAACCCCAAACAGCAAGCAATGCAGATGCAGAAGCACAGTGGCTAGGAAAAACTCCCTAGAAAGGCTGGAACCTAGGAAGAAATCTAGAGAGGAACCAGGCTCTGAGGGGTGGCCAGTCCACTTCTGGGTGTGCCGGGTGGAGATTATACGAGTGTATGGCCATTAAGGCCAGATTGTTCTTCAAGATGACCAGCAGGGTCAAATAATAGTCACAGTGGTTGTAGAGGGTGCAACAGGTCAGTACCTCAAGAGTAAATGTCAGTTGGCTTTTCATAGCCAAGCATTCAGAGGTAGAAACAGGAGGAGCGGTAGAGAGAGAGATTCGAAAACAGCAGGTCTGGGACAAGGTAGCACGTCCAGTGAACAGGACAGGGTTCCATAGCCGCAGGTAGAACAGTTGAAACTGGAGCAGCAGCACGACCAGGTGGACTGGGGACAGCTTGGAGTCATCCGGCCAGGTAGTCCTGAGGCATGATGCTAGGGCTCAGTTCCTCCGGGAGGAGAGAAGGAGAGAACTAGAGGGAGCATACTTAAATTCACACAGGACACCGGATAAGAGGAGAATAACACCAGATATAACAGACTGACCCTAGCCCCCTGGCACATAGACTATTGCAGCATGGATACTGGCGGCTGAGACAAGGGGGGCACAAAACCGGACAGGAATCTCCTCCACCGCACAACCCTGAGGGGGCACAAAACCGGACAGGACGATCACGTCAGAGACTCAACCCACTCAAGTGACCCTCCGTCCCCTCCTAGGGAAGGCATGGAAGAGCACTAGTAAGCCAGTGACTCAGCCCCCGTAATAGGGTCAGAGGCAGAGAATCCCAGTGGAGAGAGGGGAGCTGACCAGGCAGAGACAGCAAGGACAGTTCGTCGGTCCAGTGCCTTACCGTTCACCTTCGCACCCCTGGGCCAGCCTACACTCAATCATAGGACCTACTGAAGAGATGAGTCTTCAGTAAAGACTTAAAGGTCGAGACCAAGTCTGCGTCTCTCACATGGATAGGCAGAACATAGGCAGACCATTTCATAAATGAGTGGCGCAGTGGTCTAAGGCACTGCATCGCAGTGCTAACTGTGCCACTAGATCCTGGTTCGAATCCAGGCTCTGTCGCAGCCGGCCGCGACCGGGAGACTCATGGGCGGCGCACAATTGGCCCAGCGTCGTCCAGGGTAGGGGAGGGAATGGCCGGCAGGGATGTAACTCAGTTGATAGAGCATGGCATTTGCAACGCCAGGGTTGTGGGTTCGATTCCCACGGGGGCCAGTATAAAAAAAAAAAAAAAAAAAAAAAAAAAGAGATGTATTCACTAACTGTAAGTCGCTCTGGATAAGAGCGTCTGCTAAATGACTAAAATGTAAATGTAAATGTAAATAAATATGTTGCTCTATAGGAGAAAGCCCTGCCTCCAGCTGTTTGCTTTGAAATTCTAGGGACAATAAGGAGGCCTGCATCTTGTGACCGTAGCGTACGTGTAGGTATGTACGGCAGGACCAACTCTGAGAGATAAGTAGGAGCAAGCCCATGTAATGTTTTGTAGATTAGCAGTAAATAATTTTGGTTCTAGTCAAGATTCTAGCAGCCGTGTTTAGCATGAACTGAAGTTATTTAGTGCTTTATCTGGGTAGCCGGAGAGTAGAGTATTGCAGTAGTCTAATCTAGAAGAGACAAAAGCATGGATTAGCTTTTCTGCATCATTTTTGAACAAAACATTTCTGATTTTTGCAATGTTACAAAGATGGAAAAAAGCTGTCCTTGAAATATTCTTGATATGTTCGTCAAAAGAGAGATCAGGGTCCAGAGTAACGCCGAGGTCCTTCAGTTTTATTTGAGACGACTGTACAACCATCAAGACTAATTGTCAGATCCAACAGCAGATCTTTGTTTCTTGGGACCTAGAACAGTTTAAAAGTAAAACATTTACCGCCATTCACTTCCTTATGTCTGAAACACAGGCTTCCAGGGTAGGCAATTTTGGGGCTTCACCATGTTTCATCGAAATGTACAGCTTTGTGTCGTCCGCATAGCAGTGAAAGTTAGCATTGTGTTTCAGAATTACATCACCAAGATGTAACCTTGAGGAACACCAAAACGTACAATTGATTTGTCAGAGGACAAACCATCCACAGAGACAAACTGATATCTTTCTGACAGATAAGATCTAAACCAGGCAAGAACTTGTTTGTGTAGACCAATTAGGGTTTCCAATCACTCCAAAAGAATGTGGTGATTGATGGTTTCAAAAGCAATACTTAGGTCTAGGAGCATGAGGACAGATGCAGAGCCTTGGTCTGACGCCATTAAAAGGTCATTTACCACCATCACGAGTGCAGTCTCAGTACTATGATGGGGTCTAAAACCAGACTGAAGTGTTTCTTATACATTGAGTGAGTTGCTGCACAACAGCTTTTTCTAAAATGTTTGAGAGGAATATGAGAAATTCGATATAGGCCAATAGTTTTTTATATTTTCCGGGTCAAGGTTTTGCTTTTTCAAGAAAGGCTTTATTACTGCTACTTTTAGTGAGTTTGGTACACATCCGGTGGATAGGGAGCCATTTATAATGTTCAACATAGGAGGGCCAAGCACAGGAAGTAGCTCTTTCAGTAGTTTAGTTGGAATAGGGTCCAGTATGCAGCTTGAAGGTTTAGAGGCATTACTGTTTTTATGAACGTGTCAAGAGATACAGGATTTGAAGAAAATGTCTCCATTGATCCTAGGTCCTGGCAGTTCTGTGCAGACTCAGGACAACTGAGCTTTGGAGAAATACGCAGATTCAAAGAGGAGTCCGTAATTTGTTTTCTAATGATCATGAATTCATCACTGCTGAAGTGAAAGCCTTGCTCTCTTGGGGAATGCTGCTTTTAGGTTCGCTTTGCGACAAAAAGGAATGTTGGATTGTTCTTATACTCCTCAATTCGGTTGGAAAAATAGGATGATTGAGCAGCAGTGACGGCTCCTCGATATTGCATGGAACTGTCTTTCCAAGCTAGTCGGAAGACTTCCAGTTTGGTGAGCGCCATTTCCGTTCCAATTTTCTGGAACCTTGCTTCAGGGCTCTGGTATTTTCTGTATACCAGGGAGCTAATTTCTTGTGACAAATGTTTTTTTTTTTTTTTTGTGGTGCGACTGCATCTAGGGTATTATGCAAGGTTAAATTTAGATCCTCAGTTAGGTGATTAACCGATTTTTGTACTTCGACGTCCTTGGGTAGGTGGAAGGAGTCTGGAAGGGCATCTAGGAATCTTTGGGTTATCCGAGAATTTATAGCATGGCTTTTAATGATCCTTGGTTGGGGTCTGAGCAGATTATATGCTGCGATTGCAAATGTATTAAAATGGTGGTCCGATAGACCAGGATTATGAGGAAAAATATTTAGATCCACAATATTTATTCCATTGGACAAAACTAGATCCAGGGTATGACTGTGGCAATGAGTAGGTCCGGAGACATGTTGGACAAATCCCACTGAGTCGATGATGGCTCCGAAAGCCTTTTGGAGTGGGTCTGTGGACATTTCCATGTGAATATTGAAGTCATCAAAAATTTGAATATTATCTGCCATGACTACGACGTCCGATAGGAATTCAGGGAACTCAGTGAGGAATGCTGTATACTGCCCAGGAGGCCTGTAAACAGTAGCTATAAAAAGTGATTGAGTAGGCTGCATAGGTTTCATGACTAGAAGCTGAAAGGACAAAAACACAGTCATTTTCTTTTTTGTAAATTTAAATTTGCTGTCGTAAATGTTAGCAACATTTTTGTGGGATGTGCTGGGGATATGTTTTTTAACAGTTTTTAACCTGCGATTGAGTTGTGAGACTGCTGTAGAGCTCATCACTCCCCCTAACTGGGAGGGGGCCAGAGACAATTACTCGATGCCAACACATCTTTCTAGCTGATTTACACGCTGAAGCTATGTTGCGCTTGGTGACCTCTGACTGTTTCATCCTAACATCGTTGGTGCCGACGTGGATAGCAATATCCCTATGCTCTCTACACTCACCAGTTTTAGCCTTAGCCAGCCAACTCTTCAGATTCGCCTTTACGTCGGTAGCCCTGCCCCCTGGTAGACAGTGTATGATTGCTGGATTATTATTTTTAAGTCTACTATTGCGGGTAATGGAGTCGCCAATGACTAGGGTTTTCAATTTGTCAGAGCTAATGGTGGGAGGCTTCGGTGGCTCAGACCCCGTAACGGGTGGAGGAGTGACCTGAGAAGGCTCGGCCTCTGACACCGACTTGTTGCTTCATGGGAAGAACCGGTTGAAAGTTTCTGTCGGCTGCGGGGACTGTGGGGGGATTTATACTACTATCTGTACTTACTGGTGGCACAGACACTGTTTCATCCTTTCCTACACTTACATTGCCCTTGCCTAACGATTGCATCTGAAGCTGGGCTTGCAACACGGCTATCCTCACCAAAAGGCGATAGTTCTCCTGTATTTTATGATTACAGCGACTGCAATTAGATGGCAGTGTTAATGTTACTACTTAGCTTTTTCGGCTGGTGGAGGTCCTGTAGAACCATGTCCAGATAAAAAGTTGAATGAAAAAAGTACAGCGAGGAAAAAACGAAGATGTTGGTAGATGTGTTAAATGCAGATTTTGATTAAACGGTTATTAAACCGAAAAGTTTGGCAGGTAGCAACAAACAGCAACATGGAGACAACACAGCTTTCTGACTGCAGCCAAAAGTCGGGCGCACTGTCGGTCTTTTAACTGATACTGCTTTTCAAAGTGGTCTGGTCAGTCTACTCAAATATTTGTACTATACATGTTTCTCTCTACAAGCAATACTTTGATAATTTGTCATTTCTAGTAATGATACATCCATTATGAATATACTGTATATGACGGGTTTTTGAAAAAATATACTGCCACTGTTTTCACCACCAAAGAATAGCAGTGTGGTTTTAATATGATTTGACTCTTTGCAGGCTGTCAGGCTGTGGGGTCACAGAGAAAGGCTGTGCTTCTCTGGTCTCAGCTCTGAAGTCAAACCGCTCACACCTGAGAGAGCTGGACCTGAGTAACAATGACCTGAAGGATTCAGGAGTGGAGCTGCTCTCTGCTGGACTGGGGAATCCCCACTGTAAACTGGAGACTCTGAGGTCAGTATTCCTGTAGTTGGTCAACAAGTGAAACTTTTGTTATTGACCAAATACTTATTTTCCACCATAATTTGCAAATAAATTCATAAAAAATCCTACAATGTGATTTTCTGGATTTTTTTCCCTCAATTTGTCTGTCATAGTTGACGTGTACCTATGATGAAAATTACAGGCCTCTCTCATCTTTTTAAGTGGGAGAACTTGCACAATTGGTGGCTGACTAAATACTTTTTTTCCCCACTGTATATATTGAGTGTACATGACAGACTGACCAGGTGAATCCAGGTGAAAGCTATGTTCTTTTATTGATGTCACTTCTTAAATCCACTTCAATCAGTGTAGAAGGGGAGGAGACAGGTTAAATAAGGACGTTTAAGCCTTGAGACAATTGAGACATGGATTGTGTATGTGTGCCATTCAGAGGGTGAATGGACAAGACTCAATTTTTAAGTGCCTTTGAACGGGCTATGGTAGTAGGTGCCAGGTGCACCGGTTTGTGTCAAGAACTGCAACGATACTGGGTTTTTCATGCTCAACAGTTTCCAGTGTGTATCAAGAATAGTCCACCACCCAATGGACATCCAGCCAACTTGACACAACTGTGGAAAGCATTGGAGTCAACATGGGCCAGCACCCCTGTGGACCGCTTTCAACACCTTGTAGAATCCATGCCCAATGACTTGGGGGAGGGGGTGCAACTCAATGTTAGGAGGGTGTTCTTAATGCTAGTTACACTCAGTGTATATGGCAGGTTTCAGGACGCTGATATATCTGAAAATGTTGAAAAAATATACTGCCACTATTTTCACCACCAAAGAATAGCAGTGTGGTTTTAATATGATTTGACTCTTTGCAGGCTGTCAGGCTGTCTAGTCACAGAGGAAGGCTGTGCTTCTCTGGTCTCAGCTCTGAAGTCAAACCCCTCACACCTGAGAGAGCTGGATCTGAGTAACAATGACCTGAAGGATTCAGGAGTGAAGCTGCTCTCTGCTGGACTGGGGAATCCCCACTGTAAACTGGAGACTCTGAGGTCAGTATTTTTATTATATTAAGGATCCCCATTAGTTCCTGCCAAGGCAGCAGCTACTCTTCCTGGGGTCCAGCAACATTAAGGCAATTATTTGCAATTTAAAATATTACATGACATTACATTTCATAACACATTAAGTGTGTTCCCTCAGGCCACTCCTCCACTATCACATATTTACAATACAACATCCATGTGTATGTGTGTGTAGAGTGAGTGTCTATGTGTATGTGTGTCTGTACCTGTGTGTGTGTCTCTTCACGGTCCCCGCTGTTCCACAAGGTGTATTTTATTTTATCTTTTAAATCTGATTCTACTGCTTGCATCAGTTACCTGATATGGAATAGAGTTCCATGTAGTCATGGCTCTATGTAGTACTGTGCGCCTCCCATAGTCTGTTCTGGACTTGGGGACTGTGAAGTGACCTCTAGTGGCATGTCTTGTGGGGTATGCATGGGTGTCAGAGCTGTGTGCCAAACAGACACCTCGGTGCATTCAGCATGTCAACACTTCTTACAAAAACAAGTAGTGATGAAGTCAATCTTCCTCCACTTTGAGCCATAAGAGATTGACATGCATATCATTAATGTTATCTACCGTGTACATTTAAGGGCCAGCACTGCTGCCCTGTTATTAGCTAATTGTATTTTTCCCAGGTCGCTCTTTGTGGAACCTGTGGCATTCCTGTAGTTGGTCAATAAGTGATAACTGTTCACCAGATCCACATGTTTACCAGGCACACAGTCCACACCATATGTCACGGATATTCAACTATATTCTTACGGGGGCCAGATGTATAAAGGTTGATTGCAGGGGGGCCATTTTTTCCCCACTTGATTATTTTTCGGAAGAACTGTACAAAAAGCAACACATTACCACAAATAAAGAAAGAACTCATCTTAAAAAGTATTGTTGCTAAAAGTAATGAGCATAGAAGTGGAGGGTGCTCAACCAACAGGAGTCGTGGTGAGACCAAAAATTACATCATTATTGAAAAGGCGTTCTTATAGAATGCCAGGAACACTGGGGAGTTCTTATACAACGCCAGGAACACTGGGGAGTTCTTATAGAATGCCAGGAACACTGGGGAGTTCTTATAGAACGCCAGGAACACAGGGGAGTTCTTATAGAATGCCAGGAACACTGGGGAGTTCTTATAGAATGCCAGGAACACTGAGGAGTTCTTATAGAACGCCAGGAACACTGGGGAGTTCTTATAGAACACCAGGAACACTGGGGAGTTCTCACAGAACACCAGGAACACTGGGGAGTTCTTATAGAACGCCAGGAACACTGGGGAGTTCTTATAGAACGCCAGGAACACTGGGGAGTTCTTATAGAATGCCAGGAACACTGGGGAGTTCTCACAGAACGCCAGGGACACTGGGGAGTTCTCACAGAACGCCAGGAACACTGGGGAGTTCTCACAGAACGCCAGGAACACTGGGGAGTTCTTATAGAACGCCAGGAACACTGGGGAGTTCTTATAGAACGCCAGGAACACTGGGGAGTTCTTATAGAATGCCAGGAACACTGGGGAGTTCTTATAGAACGCCAGGAACACTGGGGAGTTCTTATAGAGCGCCAGGAACACTGGGGAGTTCTTATAGAACGGCAGGAACACTGGGGAGTTCTTATAGAACGGCAGGAACACTGGGGAGTTCTTATAGAACGCCAGGAACACTGGGGGGTTCTTATAGAATGCCAGGAACACTGGGGAGTTCTTATAGAACGCCAGGAACACTGGGGAGTTCTCACGGAACGCCAGGAACACTGGGGAGTTCTTATAGAACGCCAGAAAAAAAGCCTCAGTGTACATGTTGCTTATGAGTGCATTTCACAATACTTTTGGATTATAATTTGATTTCATAGGTCATATGAATGTTCTGCTTAATGTAATGTTTGTGTCATCATTGCAAATCAACTGCATTACACAAAATAAACACTTTAATTTCAATCAGTAAAATGGCTCTTTGGCTAGCTTTTGCTACAGCCTTTGTCAATGAATGTTAGCATTCTAGCTAACAACTTCTGCATCCAAAATAGATCAAAACCAAATATAATCTTACCGACTGTTCAAGAAAGAATCAAAACATAATTCTAAGTGGAGAACCCCAAAAAGTTATTTTGTTAGAATTAATAAAAATGTAAATCTTTGTTGAATGGTCGCAGATGGAGATGGCTTTTTTACTGCAGCCAGAAGTCGGGCGCATCCTGACGTCAGTGTGTCGTGTACTGATAAGGGGTCTATGATCCAGCATTTTGGATTTAAGATCAAATGTTTCATATTAGGTGACAGTACAGATTTTCACCTTTTATTTGAGGGTACTCATAATATTTAGAAATGAAAGCATTTTATGTATTTAGTTCTCCCATTTGAAGAAATCATAATTATTTTCACAAATTCACTTACAGTGGGGAAAAAATGTATTTTGTCAGCCACCAATTGTGCAAGTTCTCCCACTTAAAAAGATGAGAGAGGCCTGTATGACAGACAAAATGAGAAAAAAAATCCAGTAAATCACATTGTAGGATTTTTTATGAATTTATTTGCAAATTATGGTGGAAAATAAGTATTTGGTCAATAACAAAAGTTTCTCAATACTTTGTTATATACCCTTTGTTGGCAATGACACAGGTCAAACGTTTTCTGTAAGTCTTCACAAGGTTTTCACACACTGTTGCTGGTATTTTGGCCCATTCCTCCATGCAGATCTCCTCTAGAGCAGTGATGTTTTGGGGCTGTCGCTGGGCAACACCGACTTTCAACTCCCTCCAAAGATTTTCTATGGGGTTGTGATCTGGAGACTGGCTAGGCCACTCCAGGACCTTGAAATGCTTCTTTTTACGAAGCCACTCCTTCGTTGCCCGGGCGGTGTGTTTGGGATCATTGTCATGCTGAAAGACCCAGCCACGTTTAATCTTCAATGCCCTTGCTGATTGTTTTCACTGAAAATCTCACGATACATGGCCCCATTCATTCTTTCCTTTCACGGATCAGTCGTCCCTGGTCCCTTTGCAGAAAAACAGCCCCAAAGCATGATGTTTCTACCCCCATGCTTCACAGTAGGTATGGTGTTCTTTGGATGCAACTCAGCATTCTTTGTCCTCCAAACACGACGTGTTGAGTTTTTACCAAAAGTTATATTTTGGTTTCATCTGATCATATGACATTCTCCCAATCCTCTTCTGGATCATCCAAATGCACTCTAGCAAACTTCAGACGGGCCTGGACATGTACTGGCTTAAGCAGGGGGACACGTCTGGCTTTGTTACTTTGGTCCCAGCTCTCTGCAGGTCATTCACTAGGTCCCCCCCGTGTGGTTCTGGGATTTTTGCTCACCGGTCTTGTGATCATTTTGACCCCACGGGGGTGAGATCTTGCGTGGAGCCCCAGATCGAGGGAGATTATCAGTGGTCTTGTATGTCTTCCATTTCCTAATAATTGCTCCCACAGTTGATTTCTTCAAACCAAGCTGCTTACCTATTGCAGATTCAGTCTTCCCCAGCCTGGTGCAGGTCTACAATTGTGTTTCTGGTGTCCTTTGACAGCTCTTTGGTCTTGGCCATAGTGGAGTTTGGAGTGTGACTGTTTGAGGTTGTGGACAGGTGTCTTTTATACTGATAACAAGTTCAAACAGGTGCCATTAATACAGGTAACGAGTGGAGGACAGAGGAGCCTCTTAAAGTTACAGGTCTGTGAGAGCCAGAAATCTTGCTTGTTTGTAGGTGACTAAATACTTATTTTCCACCATAATTTGCAAATAAATTCATTAAAAATCCTACAATTTGATTTTCTGGATTTTCTTTTCTCAATTTGTCTGTCATAGTTGACGTGTACCTATGTTGAAAATTATAGGCCTCTCTCATCTTTTTAAGTGGGAGAAATTGCACAATTGGTGGCTGACTAAATACTTTTTTCCCCCACTGTATATTGTATTGAAGTAGTCAGAAGTTTAGTATTTGGTCCCATATTCCTTACCTGCAGTGATTACATCAAGCCTGTGATTCTACAAACTGGTTTAATGCATTTGCAGTTTGTCTTGGATGATGTTTTAGATGATGTTTTTCCCAATAGAAACTGAATGGTGAATAATGTCCTGTCATTTTGGAGTCACTTCACTTGTATTGTCAGTAAGAATAGAAGATGTTTCTGAACACTTCTACATTCATGTGGATGCTACTATGATAATGAATAATTATCATAACTGATATATTCTAAAATGTTGAAAAAATATACTGCCGCTATTTTCACCACCAAAGAATATCAGTGTGATTTTAATATGATTTGACTCTTTGTCAGGCTGTCAGGCTGTCTAGTCACAGAGGAAGGCTGTGCTTCTCTGGTCTCAGCTCTGAAGTCAAACCCCTCACACCTGAGAGAGCTGGATCTGAGTAACAATGTCCTGAAGGATTCAGGAGTGAAGCTGCTCTCTGCTGGACTGGGGAATCCCCACTGTAAACTGGAGACTCTGAGGTCAGTATTCCTGTAGTTGGTCAACAAGTGAGAACTGTTCACCAGATCTACATGTGTTTACCAGGCACACATAGTCCACACCATATGTGTTTGGACAGTGAAGCTTACAGTTTTAAATTTGGCGCTATGCTCCAACATTTTGAATTTGAGATAAAATGTTTCATATTAGGTGACAGTATATAATGTCACCTTTTATTTGAGATTATTGTCATACATATCTGTGTTACTGTTTAGAAATGAAAGCACTTTATGTGTCTAGTTCTCCCATTTGAAAAAGTCAGAAGTTTTGTATTTGGTCCCATATTCCTTACCTGCAGTGATTACATCAGTCGTGTGATTCTACAAACTTGTTGAATGCATTTGCAGTTTGTCTTGGTTGTGTTTTTAGATGATGTTTTTCCCAATAGAAACTGAATGGTGAATAATGTCCTGTCATTTTGGAGTCACTTCACTTGAATTGTCAGTAAGAATAGAAGATGTTTCTGAACACTTCTACATTCAAATGGATGCTACCATGATTAAGAATAATTACATTTACGTCATTTAGCAGACGCTCTCATCCAGAGCGATTTACAGTTGTGAGTGCATACATAATTTTTTTATTTTTCATACTGGCCCCCCGTGGGAATCGAACCCACAACCCTGGCGTTGCAAATGCCATGCTTTACCAACTGAGCTACATCCCCTGCCGGCCATTCCCTCCCCTACCCTGGACCAATTGTGCACCGCCCCATGGGTCTCCCGTTCGCGGCCGGCTACGACAGAGCCTGGATTCGAACCAGGATCTCTACTGGCACAGCTAGCACTGCGATGCAGTGCCTTAGACCACTGCGCCTCTCGGGAGATAATCATTAATGAATCGTGAATTATGATGTAACTTTTTTACTCATTATTATTCATGTAAATTAATTGTGAATGATGATGAATGAGAAAGTTACAGAGGAACAAGGATCATACCCCCTCTGTTATTGGTAATGGTGAGAGGTTAGCATGTTTTGTTGTTGTCTCTGTAACTTTCTCACTCATTATTATTCATGATTCATTCATGATTTTTCTTAATCATGGCATCATCAGGATTAATTTAGTAGTGTTTAGAAACGTGTCTACTCACTTAGAAATAAAATTATTCCAGTCATCATCCACCATTCAGTTACATTTTGGCAAAACAGAACCCAATGCAACCAACGAGTCACAAGCTTGATGTAGTCATTGCTTGCAAGGAATATGGGACCAAATACTAAACTTCTGACTACTTTAATACACTATAAGTGAATTTGTCAGAATACTTATGACTTCTTCAAATGGGTGACTAGTTACATAAAGTGCTTTCATTTCTAAATGGTGAAAGAGATATGTATGAAAATACCTTCAAATCAAAGGTGACATTAAATACTGTCACCTCATATTAAATGTTTTATCTCATATCCAAAATGCTGGAGTATAGAGCCACATTAAAAATGTTAGCTTCACTGTCAAAATAGATATGGTGTGGACTATATACTCAATACAATCTAAATCTGATACGAACATTTTTGAACATCTTGGCATGGTTCTGTTATAATCTCCACCCGGCACAGCCAGAAGAGGACTGGCCACCCCTCATAGCCTGCTTCCTCTCTAGGTTTCTTCCTAGGTTTTCGCCTTTCTAGGGAGTTTTTCCTAGCCACCGTGCTTCTACACCTGCATTACTAGCTGTTTGGGGTTTTAGGCTGGGTTTCTGTACAGCACTTCGAGATATTAGCTGATGTAAGAAGGGCTATATAAAATAAAATTGATTGATTGATTGATTGATACCTCACTGTCTGTCTTTTGACTGATACTGCTTTTTAAACTGCTCTGGTCAGTCTACTCAAATATTTGTACTATACATTGTTCTATCTATAAGCAATACTTTGATAATTTGTCATTTCTAATAATGATAAATCAATTTATGAATAGATATGGCAGGTTTCAGGACGCTGATATATCTGAACATTTTGAAAAAATATACTGCCACTATTTTCACCACCAAAGAATAGCAGTGCGATTTTAATATGATTTTACTCTTTGCAGGCTGTCAGGCTGTCTAGTCAAAGAGGAAGGCTGTGCTTCTCTGGTCTCAGCTCTGAAATCAAACCCCTCACACCTGAGAGAGCTGGATCTGAGCTACAATCACCCAGGAGACTCAGGAGTCAGACTGCTCTCTGCTGGACTGGAGGATCCAAACTGCAGACTGGAGAAACTCAAGTATGTAGAGGGTTTATGTCAATGTTCATATCAGACATGTTGGAGTTATCAGGCTAGTTAAGACAAACATTCTTACCACCACTTTGACAAAGTTATATGCTGACCGTGTGTGTGTGTGTGTGTGTGTGTATGTGTGTGAGTTAAGGTGTATCCCTCAATGACTGTCTGTTCTTCTGCTTACCGCTACAGTGTGGAACATGGTGGAGAGAACACAATGAAACCTGGACTTAGAAAATGTGAGTGTTGACTGCTGTGAAGAATATTACTAAGAATAAGTCTTAATTCAAGTGAAGTCAAAGTCAAAGACCACCATCATTACTTACTTGGTCATATTAAATATAAGCTCTAGTTCTACAGAAAATGTTGCTTTGACAATGTGTGTGTATGTGTATGTGTGTGGCGTGTTCGTGTTACATTAGAAATGTGTGTTTGTGTTCATGCACGTCAACAGATAGGGGTCTGCCTGTTCCAGAACACCTGCCCCTTTACCCTCCTACTAACCAAGTACCCTGTTGGGTTGTGACATCTCTTCTCCAGGTTAACTGTCAATAATAATAATAAGTCACTGTTTGTTAAGGTAGTTATAGACAGTGCAGCAACACAAGGCCATGTCTCACACTTATCTGTATTCATTAAAAGTTGGCTATTTATTGTCTTTCAATCTGAGAATGTAGACAGAAGGGCTAAAACGGGCATGATTGATCTGAGGGGAAATCATTGATACATTCAGAAAGTTTATTTGCAACAAGTAAGAGATGTTATGTTATGTAAAGTAGGCTAGGTTATAATATAAACTCAGCAAAAAAAGAAACGTCCCTTTTTCAGGACCCTGTCTTTCAAAGATAATTAGGAAAAATCCAAATAACTTCACAGATCTTCATTGTAAAGGGTTTAAACACTGTTTCCCATGCTTGTCCAATGAACCATAAACAATGAATGAATATGCACCTGTGGAACGGTCGTTAAGACACTAACAGCTTACAGACGGTAGGCAATTAAGGTCAGAGTTATGAAAACTTAGAACACTAAAGAGGCCTTTCTCTCTCTGAAAAACACCAAAAGAAAGATGCCCAGGGTCCCTTCTTATCTGCGTGAACGTGCCTTAGGCATGCTGCAAGGAGGCATGAGGACTGCAGATGTGGCCAGGGCAATAAATTGCAATGTCCGTACTGTGAGACGCCTAAGACAGCGCTACAGGGAGACAGGACGGACAGCTGATCGTCCTCACAGTGGCAGACCACGTGTAACAACACCTGCACAGGATCGGTACATCCGAACATAACACCTGCGGGACAGGTACAGGTTGGCAACAACAACTGCCCGAGTTACACCAGGAACGCACAATCCCTCCATCAGTGCTCAGACTGTCCGCAAAAGGCTGAGAGAGGCTGGACTGAGGGCTGTTAGTCACATGTATGTGGAACTTGTTCAGTTTATGTCTCAGTTGTTGAATCTTGTTATGTTCATACAAATATTTACACACATTAAGTTTGCTGAAAATAAAACGCAGTTGACAGTGAGAGGACGTTTCTTTTTTGCTGAGTATATAATAGCGGTTTGTTAGTGATATGCAGATGGAGGTCTATACCTCAGCTATAGCCTACATATCCTAGATGACCAGCCTAAACCTGTTCAGATCAGTTCCCATAACGTTACAGGCCTACCAGTAGCAGGACAGAGCATGTAGCCTAGGCATGATATACTTCACATTTCCAACAGAGACCATCAGGTTGGTCAGCATGATAAGTGATCATATATCAAACCTACTCTGACTATTGAATGTCTGTAAACGACCTAACGTTCTAATATAATAGTTCTATGTAGCCTAGACTTACCAGAGTCTGCCCGTCTTTCCTTCAAATCAACACATTTACCCTAATTTTAATGTTGCAGAGAAATGACTTTTTCTTTTTTTGCTGAGTTTATATATACAGTACAGAGAGCTCCAGAAGTATTGGGACAGTGACACATTTTTTGTTGTTTTGGCTCTGTACTCCAGCACTTGAAATTATACACTGACTATGAGGTTAATGTGCAGACTGTCAGCTTTAATTTGAGGATATTTTCATCTATATCGGGTGAACCGTTTAATAATTACCGCTCTTTTTGTACATAGTTCCCCTATTTTAGAGGAAAAAAAGTATTGGGACTAATTCACTTATGTGTATTAAAGTAGTCAAAAGTTTAGTATTTGGTCCCATATTCATTGCACGTAATGACTACATCAAGCTTGTGACTCTACAAACTTGTTGGATGCATTTGCTGTTTTGTTTTGGTTGTGTTTCAGATTATTTTGTGCCCAAAAGAAATGAATGGTAAATAATATATTGTGCCATTTTGGAATCACTTTTATTGTAAATAAGAATATAGATAGATATAGAAGATGTTTCTGAACACTTCTACATTAATGTGGATGCTACCATGGTTACGGATAAACCTCAATGAGTGAGAAAGTTACAGATACACAGATATCATACATTGTAATGGTGAGAGAGCATGTCTTGGGGGTATGAACATTCTCACTCATCATTATTCATATTTTTTGAATACAGTTTTTATATCGTTGTTGTTCTGAATACACTGCCCCCAAGTCGTCATGACGTCGTCAAATTCTCCACACCCCCACCCCTACCCCGTCCAGTCTGTCCTGCACAGTGGTCGCGTTCGCCCGGTTGAGACTTTTTCCCAGTCTGCCTTATTTTTTAATTTTGAGCACCTGCTGTGTCTGTGTGTGTGTGTGTGTGTGTGTGTGTGTGTGTGTGTGTGTGTGTGTAATTAATGGGAATAAGTGTGTTTTGTATTACCATACAGTATAACACATGATCATTGAACAAGTCTCAAGTTACCTTAACTTCTCCTTTTGATACCTAGAAACATCTACAGTGAGGGAAAAAAGTATTTGATCCCCTGCTGATTTTGTACGTTGCCCACTGACAAAGAAATGATCCGTTTATAATTTTAATGGTAGGTTTATTTGAACAGTGAGAGACAGAATAACAACAAAAAAATCCAGAAAAACGTATGTCAAAAATGTTATGAATTGATTTGGATTTTAATGAGGGAAATAAGTATTTGACCCCCTCTCAATCAGAAAGATTTCTGGCTCCCAGGTGTCTTTTATACAGGTAACGAGCTGAGATTAGGAGCACACTCTTAAAGGGAGTGCTCCTAATCTCAGCTTGTTACCTATATAAAAGACACCTGTCCACAGAAGCAATCAATCAATCAGATTCCAAACTCTCCACCATGGCCAAGACCAAAGAGCTCTCCAAGGATGTCAGGGACAAGATTGTAGACCTACACAAGGCTGGAATGGGCTACAAGACCATCGCCAAGCAGCTTGGTGAGAAGGTGACAACAGTTGGTGTGATTATTCGCAAATGGAAGAAACACAAAATAACTGTCAATCTCCCTCTGCCCGGGGCTCCATGCAAGATCTCACCTCGTGGAGTTGCAATGATCATGAGAATGGTGAGGAATCAGCCCAGAACTACACGGGAGGATCTTGTCAATGATCTCAAGGCAGCTGGGACCATAGTCACCAAGAAAACAATTGGTAACACATTACGCCGTGAAGGACTGAAATCCTGCAGTGCCCACAAGGTCCCCCTGCTCAAGAAAGCACATATACAGGCCAGTCTGAAGTTTGCCAATGAACATCTGAATGATTCAGAGGAGAACTGTGTGAAAGTGTTGTGGTCAGATGAGACCAAAATCGAGCTGTTTGGCATCAACTCAAATCACCGTGTTGGGAGGAGGAGGAATGCTGCCTATGACCCCAAGAACACCATCCCCACCGTCAAACATGGAGGTGGAAACATTATGCTTTGGGGTGTTTTTTCTGCTAAGGGGACAGGACAACTTCACCGCATCAAAGGGACGATGGACAGGGCCATGTACCGTCAAATCTTGGGAGAGAACCTCCTTCCCTCAGCCAGGGCATTGAAAATGGGTCGTGGATGGGTATTCCAGCATGACAATGACCCAAAACACGGCCAAGGCAACAAAGGAGCGGCTCAAGAAGAAGCACATTAAGGTCCTGGAGTGGCCTAGCCAGTCTCCAGACCTTAATCCCATAGAAAATCTGTGGAGGAAGCTGGAGGTTCGAGTTGCCAAACATCAGGCTCGAAACCTTAATGACTTGGAGAAGATCTGTAAAGAGGAGTGGGACAAAATCCCTCCTGAGATGTGTGCAAACCTGGTGGCCAACTACAAGAAACGTCTGACCTCTGTGATTGCCAACAAGGGTTTTGCCACCAATTACTAAGTAATGTTTTGCAGAGGGGTCAAATACTTATTTCCCTCATTAAAATGCAAATCAATTTATAAAATTTTTGACATGCGTTTTTCTGGATTTTGTTGTTGTTATTCTGTCTCTCACTGTTCAAATAAACCTACCATTAAAATTATAGACTGATCGTGTCTTTGTCAGTGGGCAAACGTACAAAATCAGCAGGGAATCAAATACTTTTTTCCCTCACTGTACATTAAAAGAATTAGTGAAAAGTATTAACATTCTAATGTGAATGATGATGATTTCTAATATTGTGTCTGGTTTCATCCATCAGATGTCTGTGATCTCACACTGGACCCAAACACAGTAAACAGACTCCTCTCTCTGTCTGAGGAGAACAGAAAGGTGACATGGAGGAGGAGAGAGGAGCAGCCGTATCCTGATCACCAAGAGAGATTTGAGATCTGGGAACAGGTGCTGTGTAGAGAGGGTCTGACTGGGCGCTGTTACTGGGAGGTAGAGTGGAGTGGGGAATGGGCTTATATTGGAGTGACATATAAAGGAATCAGCAGGAGAGGAAGGGGTAAGGACTGTGTTATTGGATCCAATGACAAGTCCTGGAGTCTGATCTGCTCTGACAACAGTTACAGAGCCTGTCACAATAATAAATTCACTACCATAGACGTACCCTCCTCCAGCTCCCACAGAGTAGGAGTGTATCTGGACTGGCCAGCCGGCACTCTGTCCTTCTACAGAGTCTCCTCTGACACACTGACCCACCTGTACACATTCTACACCACATTCACTGAGCCCCTCTATCCAGGGTTTAGGGTGTGTTATGACACCTCAGTGTCCCTGTGTCAAACACAACATGATGTTTCACTCTAATCATGGTCACTACATATTCGTTGCCAAACCCACTGGCTCCAGGTCATCTATAAATCACTGCTAGGCAAATCCCCGCCTTATCTTAGCTCATTGGTCACCATAGCAACACCCATCCGTAGTCTGCGCTCCAGCAGGTATATCTCACTGGTCATTCCCCAAAGCCAACACCTCCTTTGGCCGCCATTCCTTCCAGTTCTCTGCTGCCAATGACTGGAAAGAATTGCAAAAATCTCTGAAGCTGGAGACTCTTATCTCCCTCACTAACTTTAAGCATCAGTTGTCAGAGCAGCATACCGATCACTGCACCTATACACAGCCCATCTGAAATTAGCCCACCCAACTACCTCATCCCCATATTGTTATTTATTTTGCTCATTTGCACCCCGGTATCTCTATTTGCACATAATTTTATGCACATCTATCATTCCAGTGTTAATACTAAATTGTAATTATTTTGCACTATGGCCTATTTATTGCCTTACCTCCATAACTTACTATATTTGCACACACTGTATATAGATTTTCTATTGTGTTATTGACTGTACGTTTTGTTTATTCCATATGTAACTCTGTGTTGTTGTTTTTATCGCACTGCTTTGCTTTATCTTGGCCAGGTCGCAGTTGTAAATGAGAACTTGTTCTCAACTTGCTTCTTACCTGGTTAAATAAAGGTGAAATAAAAATAAAATAAAAAATAAGAATGTTCAGTAAGACACACTGGAGCAACAATGTAGAATAGCTCTCTAGTGTTTAAACATATGATCGTAAATATTCATGAATACACACTATTGAAGTTGACTAGAGTCATTCATTAATATAATTAATCACCACACTGTGTTGTAAAAACTGTTTTCATTCATAAATCATTGATCTTGTTGTTATTGGGCTTCTTGTTGTTTGTAAATATTGTTGTCTGTAGAATGTTTATTTGTCAAATTCTTGACACAACAATCCTGCTTCTGTATAAACTCAATTATACTGAATGAAATGTAGATGTGATTTGACTAATAAAGGTTAATCAAACAGATGAAAGAGTTTTTATGTTTTAAACGTTTCAATATTGATCAGAAGCAAGGATGGTTCTGTGCTATGTACCGGATTGTAACCACTACACTGATAAGAAGACGTGCATTTTATCATTTTCTAACCTCTGTAATCGAGAGACATTGCTGGAGCCGATAATGTATGCCCTGTTTGCTAGTAGCTAACAAGCTATTTTGGTTAGGTCAAATATCTGTGGTTAGCGAGGTGCTAATGAACATTAGCTAGACATCCACCGATTGTAGTTAAGTGTACAACGCACGTTACCTTCCTTATAAGTCAAAAGAAACCCAGCATAGGCTAGCATAATGACTGTTGTAACCTTTTTTATTGACAAGTCTTTAGTGAGCTAGCCAACTGGTTAACTTTAGCTCACTGTTTGTGTAGTCATACTTTTTCACTTGGTGACATGCTAGCTAGCGTTAGTCCACCAGGGAAGGGACATTTAGCTAGTTAGTTAATGTTAACTCACCGTTCGTGTAGTCAGACTTGCTAGCTAACGTTAGGCCGGCCCCATGGCAAGGATAGTTGGTTAGCTTGCACTTAAAGTCAGACTACACGAACGGTGAGCTAATCTTAACTAGCTAGCTAGCTAAATATTGCCTGGTGGGCTAGCTAGTTAAGCACCTTCGTTGACTAGTTAGCTACATTAGCTAAAGTTGGCTAGCTAGCTCACAAAGGACTTGTGGGCTCAATGTTTTCCCCCATACAAAACACAGAAACGGTTTTGTTCCACGAGTGCATCTGTGTTGTACATGACTAATCAAATGACCTATGAAGTCAGTTAGAAATATCATCAGGGATGGAAATGAAGCTAACCGAGGCTAGTACTTTTCAGACTGGGATAGTAGACAATGTGCCAAACTAGCCTGACACAGCAGTTGAATGGCTAATAGAAAATGTGTCAAACTGTGCCAAACTAGTTGGGTTTGTATTATGATAAACAATGCATTTTCTGTCCAGATAAAGATGTTGATACAGCATTGAAAAAGACCTAACACTGACCACATGCCTCTGTTTTCTGTCCAGATAAAGATGTTGATACAGCATTGAAAAAGACCTAACACTGACCACATGCCTCTGTTTTCTGTCCAGATAAAGATGTTGATACAGCATTGAAAAAGACCTAACACTGACCACATGCCTCTGTTTTCTGTCCAGATAAAGATGTTGATACAGCATTGAAAAATACCTAACACTGACCACATGCCTCTGTTTTCTGTCTAGATAAACATGTTGATACAGCATTGAAAAATACCTAACACTGACCACATGCCTCTTTGTTTTCCGGTCCAACAGGAGTGCATCCCTCAGGTCATCCGATGAATGGACATCCTGTATCCAGTGTGATCCGGTTGGGGAGACCACAGCACATCGAGCCTGTGGATGAACAGGTCAGTAACGCATCAAATATGATTTAATATTGTGTAAAACATTGAATTTGTGGACTTTGAATTTGTCCCCTTTTTCCCATGTTTTAGACATGAGGCTCACCTAACGAGAAGCAGTGGATGTTCAACCCCACCCTCAGCAAGGAGATCTGCTGGAAGTGATGTGTCTCCCATTCTTAGATTCTCTCTCTCTCTCTCTCTCTCTCTTCTCTCTCTCTCTCGACTCTCTCTCTCTCTCTCTCTCTCTCTCTCTCTCTCTCGCCTCTCTCTCTCTCTCTCTCTCTCTCTCTCTCTCTCTCTCTCTCTCTCTCTCTCAGCAGTCCAGATGATTTTCGTAGGGTGTGTCCAACTCTACTCACATCTTATTTGGAGTTCAGTGGTAACATTGAAGTTCCAGGCACAAGGGATGATGCCAGATGGGGGGATAGCAGGTAGCCTTTTGCTTAGATGTTGCTTTTGCTTTGTTGTTGGCAGTTAATTTGAAATATTGTCAGTTAAATTTAAATATTGTCAGTTAATCATTCCACTTAAACTGGCTGGCTAGTTGGCTAACAAACATAATGTGCAGATATATCTACAAATTCACCTGGCTAATTGATAGTTTGCAAATGGTCCGGCATTGCAAATGCTCAGGCAGCTGCCATTTTCCGTTGAGAAAGAAAAAACGGCCCTGCATTTACCAGAAAAGGAAGCTCAACACAACAAAGGGGGAAATAAATAATTGAAACATCACATATATAAATTCCCACTGGGCCCATGATAAAATGAAAGGTGAATGAAACTGAGGAGATAATCTCAGACCAGCCGTTGTGATTGAACTTACTTTAACTACATTACTTTAATTGGCTGCTTTGAGCAAAACTTGTATGTAATATAACCTATTCTGGTAGCCTAGTGTGTGTGTGTGTATGAACAATGTGGAATATTTTTGGACCATTGGCTTCCCTGAAAACAGGTACTGACAGGAGGAGCGACGAGAACGCTGATCCAGTGCCCCCGCAAAACAACTGATTGGAATAAAACCTCAAGGTGAGAACAAAAACTGATTTGTGTGCAAAAACTATTGACAAGATATTTACAGATGTTCACTGTTGCAATGCCAACTTTGGGAGCATGTGGTCCTTGGAAAATCTCCTCTAGTCCAGCAATATGAGTCTGCCAGAGGTCAGAGGTCGTCACGCTGGATGGGGATGGAGGCTTTGGTGGTCCACACAACGAAGAAGCAAGTCCCTTCCAGTGATGTGGAGCTGACCTTGGACCTGGTGCCAGTAAGGATGGTCTTCACGGAGGCAGTAAGACTCTCCCTCCTTGATATAGAAATCCTTCGACTTCACTGCCTCTTCAATGGTAAGGTCCCTTGCACCATAGGGACACTTGACCTCCACCACTGCTGTGGTGCCCACCAGACCATCCGGTGAAGCACCCAGGATCCCAGACCCTGTGACCCAAAGCCCTGACTCCTCACAACATTCCCTGTAGCCATTTGGAATGCCTTGATGCCTTCCTCTTCATTATCTGTGCCTCTCTTTACGGACATCACCCCATCCAACGACTGTGATCTGAGGACCCCTTTTTAATAGCGACGAAGTAATGCGCTTGGCCCTAACCACTGCTCCATAATTGCTGGCCGTCAACTTTCCTCTCTCTCATGTTATGCCAGTTGGGGTTGGTGCGCTGTCCAACTGTTGCCTGCCGTATAGCCTCCTGCTGCTCCACCGACAGCGCCATGCCAGCCAGGATCCACGTGGTAGAGAGAATCCCCTGGTCACCTATAGAGACCTGCCAAGAGGAAATATGTTAAGTGCCACATGCCTTTCAATGCATGACTTTGAACACTTTGAAATGCATTTGTTGTAACGTGCTATATAAATATAGTTTGATTTGATTGATGACATTAAAGCTGTAGAATATTTATTAATGAACTGTCATTTTCACATGAGGACAAGTGGAGTTTTTCCATAAACTTTTAATTGATAACTTGGGATTGTGTCACTTGACATATCAATCATATAGTGGGAAGGATTCTATAAGTCAAAACTGTGTGAATGCATGTACCACTCTGAATAAATAAATACTGTGCCTTTGAAGATTTGTCTCTGGTCATGAAACTCCAATACAGGCTGGATGTCTAAACTAAGTCTTATTCTGAATGTCAATAGATTTTTAGATTCATTCTCATCAATGACAACATTCTAGAACTGAGTTATCACTCATCTAAGTCTGGTATCCGGGGTAATCTGGTTAATGATTATATAAATGATTAAGTGTATCTTTCCTTGTAGAATGTTGACAGCTGTAACTTAACTTAATAGCTACACTCACCAACACAGGATCAACTTTATCCCTCATGTTGGTGTCATGGAAATTCTACACAGGGACACTCAAAGTCAATCTTAAATGAATCATTGTTTATTATCAGTTAATTGGAGAGGTTTAAAACAACTCAATGAACCAAGTACACATGTTGATCAGGAGCTCCACCCGGCGCCTTCCCGTTAGTTCTCATATATACAGACAAATTATATTTGCATGATTTAGCTTTTTCACCATTCATAATTAATTCATAATTAACGTTTGCTTCCTTCATGTGACCGACCAATACTGGGTCATGCATGTGACCGACCAATACCTCACAAGGCTTCTTCTCTCTAAGCTGAGACCTTGAAACTGAGAGATCCCTTTCTCTAAACAAGGTTCTGGGCGTACTGCCAAATTGCAGATACTGATAGTGAGGATTCGTTCAATCAGTCACTTGCATGAACACAGAAATTGGTTATTAGAAAAGCACAAACTAAAAATGTCCATCACATTGGCCTGACCAAACCGGTAGGTTGTCCCTCACTATAGCTGCTCTTCTCCACATGGCCAGACTTCTAGAGGGCTTCTCCCCCTTTTAATGCTCTGATGCTCATCCTTGAGAAATGCCAGGAGGTCTGAAATAGACACCAAAGTTGACATACTGTACAAACAATGATCAAGGCTAAGTAAAACAAAATGATTATTTGATCTAGTGCTCTGCTAACTAGCTAGCTAGAGTGTAGTCAATGGCTAGCTAAGACAGAGAAAGGGGATGGAAGAATGTGTTGATTTGAAGGAAGTGATTCATTTTATGTAAAAATAAAATAATCTGACCCTCATTTTAAACTCAACGCTGTTACGTGAAGTGAACCACAGATTGTTATCCATTATATTAACCAGCAGGGCGGCCAACTTTTGAAAATAGCTTGAAGTGAGATTTGCTATGTGAATAATACAGTAAGTGTGGGGAATACCAGTAGTGTTGTTGCTGAGAAGCTCAGTAATTACCCTGTATTCTAGACCATTGTTTGGAATGAGAATTGTTCCACTGATCAGACTTACCGTATATTTTAGGCAATTGTTTGGAATGAGACTAAATAAAGTAAATGGCTAATCAAATCTCCTGAAGACTAGATGACATAAATCTGCCCCCTGCATTCTACCCAAATTAGTTTATATTTATTGTTCCTCCTCCAGAATCAAACTTACACTTTTGGTTCACAATCTGTTTGACAAAAATGGTTACAAATCAGGTCACCCTGCCAGACTTCCTGCTAAAACATACTGTAGTGTCTGTAGGTCTGTCTGTCTGCTGCCTTATCGTTGTCACAACCTAAATGCCAATCACCAAACGAGGGGACTAATGCAAGCCTGGATTAAATCAACTTTAGTACATGCTGTCAAAAGGCTGCATTCTGCAATAGTGACAGGAGTAACAGCAACCTAATTTTGTTGACAACATTGTACATAAAACAGCGCTACCGTGCTGCGCTTTTTACAGTTTTATAAACTCAGCAGAGAACGTTCTCTCTCCATTCATCTCCAATTTAATCTTGAGGGGCGTTTCTTTAAAACATAGACCTGGGGCGCTCTGAGGTACCGGAACACATGACAAAAAAAAAATCCCTTTATAATAAAGCATTGTATATATATCATCACATTTGCGTAGTGGCATAGAGCAGTAGAGTAGAGGCACTTACAGAAGTTGCACACATGTTTTTTTTTTTTTTTTTGCCTAGGGTCCGGGAAATGTTTGGCCTTTTACAAACACGTCATGCAATTCTACGTCATTTTACTTGACTGGAGACTTTGGCACAGTCTTTTTAATGCCACGCTCAAAATAGCTGGGAACTCGGAGCTGGGAAATCTCCAACTACCGACTTCAGTGCGATCAAGAGAACTGGGAACTGGGGGAAAGCTCTGACTGGAAACTTCGTTTTGAACGGTCATCCAAAACGGAATTCTGACCTCTTTCTAGAGCTCCGACTTTCCTGATCTGAAGATCACTGATGTCATGATTCGACCTAGTTTTTTTCCGAGTTCCCAGTTGTCTTGAAAGCGCCATAATACAGCATAAATGATCGAGATGACAGGCAATTTTGACACTGACAAACTGAGAATCTGAGATCAATGAAAACTCAATGGAGATATATTGTATACTACATTATGAGGAAATTATAGTCCTAAAAATGCTTTCCAGTTTCACTGACAGATTTGCCTCGCGTTCCGGACTGTAGGCTATGCCTTGATATTGGGCTATGCTGCACAGCTGGGCTATTTATCCTCTGTGGCTACATTTTAGGCTTTCACATCGTGTAGTAGGCTATTTTGAATTATTTCATTTATTTCTGAACAGACAGCAATAATTCTATAACTTTGTAAAATGTATTTGAATTGATCAGGCGTGCTGCAGCTCCTCCAGAATCCTTGTTGCGGCTCTATAAATGATGGGCAATGCTGGAGAGATGAGAGTTGGAGGCTCATGTCTGTCAGAGCAGAGAGAGTTCTGGGAGAGATGATTTGCATTTTTACATTGCAAAAGTGACAATGCCAGGAGAGGTACCGGATCCGGCCAAATAGGTTCCAGAATGAAACAGTTCAAAACGGAGAGGTGCCGGATCCTGTTCTGGCATCCTGTTCTTAGCTTTTAGTGTCTAGTCCACAAGACGTTCAGGCAGGAGGGGGGTTAACTGGCGCTCTAGTCCACAAGACGTTCAGGCAGGAGGGGGGTTAACTGGTGCTCTAGTCCACAAGACGTTCAGGCAGGAGGGGGGTTAACTGGCGCTCTAGTCCACAAGACGTTCAGGCAGGAGGGGGGTTAACTGGCGCTCTAGTCCACAAGACGTTCAGGCAGGAGGGGGGGTTAACTGGCGCTCTAGTCCACAAGACGTTCAGGCAGGAGGGGGGTTAACTGGCGCTCTAGTCCACAAGACGTTCAGGCAGGAGGGGGGTTAACTGGCGCTCTAGTCCACAAGACGTTCAGGCAGGAGGGGGGTTAACTGGTGCTCTAGTCCACAAGACGTTCAGGCAGGAGGGGGTTAACTGGCGCTCTAGTCCACAAGACGTTCAGGCAGGAGGGGGGTTAACTGGCGCTCTAGTCCACAAGACGTTCAGGCAGGAGGGGGTTAACTGGTGCTCTAGTCCACAAGACGTTCAGGCAGGAGGGGGGTTAACTGGCGCTCTAGTCCACAAGACGTTCAGGCAGGAGGGGGTTAACTGGTGCTCTAGTCCACAAGACGTTCAGGCAGGAGGGGGGTTAACTGGCGCTCTAGTCCACAAGACGTTCAGGCAGGAGGGGGTTAACTGGCGCTCTAGTCCACAAGACGTTCAGGCAGGAGGGGGGTTAACTGGCGCTCTAGTCCACAAGACGTTCAGGCAGGAGGGGGGTTAACTGGGCGCTCTAGTCCTCAAGACGTTCAGGCAGGAGGGGGGTTAACTGGTGCTCTAGTCCACAAGACGTTCAGGCAGGAGGGGGTTAACTGGCGCTCTAGTCCACAAGACGTTCAGGCAGGAGGGGGGTTAACTGGCGCTCTAGTCCACAAGACGTTCAGGCAGGAGGGGGGTTAACTGGCGCTCTAGTCCACAAGACGTTCAGGCAGGAGGGGGGTTAACTGGCGCTCTAGTCCACAAGACGTTCAGGCAGGAGGGGGGTTAACTGGCGCTCTAGTCCACAAGACGTTCAGGCAGGAGGGGGGTTAACTGGTGCTCTAGTCCACAAGACGTTCAGGCAGGAGGGGGTTAACTGGCGCTCTAGTCCACAAGACGTTCAGGCAGGAGGGGGGTTAACTGGCGCTCTAGTCCACAAGACGTTCAGGCAGGAGGGGGTTAACTGGCGCTCTAGTCCACAAGACGTTCAGGCAGGAGGGGGGTTAACTGGTGCTCTAGTCCACAAGACGTTCAGGCAGGAGGGGGTTAACTGGTGCTCTAGTCCACAAGACGTTCAGGCAGGAGGGGTTAACTGGTGCTCTAGTCCACAAGACGTTCAGGCAGGAGGGGGGTTAACTGGCGCTCTAGTCCACAAGACGTTCAGGCAGGAGGGGGGTTAACTGGTGCTCTAGTCCACAAGACGTTCAGGCAGGAGGGGGTTAACTGGTGCTCTAGTCCACAAGACGTTCAGGCAGGAGGGGGGTTAACTGGCGCTCTAGTCCACAAGACGTTCAGGCAGGAGGGGGGTTAACTGGTGCTCTAGTCCACAAGACGTTCAGGCAGGAGGGGGGTTAACTGGCGCTCTAGTCCACAAGACGTTCAGGCAGGAGGGGGGTTAACTGGCGCTCTAGTCCACAAGACGTTCAGGCAGGAGGGGGTTAACTGGTGCTCTAGTCCACAAGACGTTCAGGCAGGAGGGGGTTAACTGGGCGCTCTAGTCCACAAGACGTTCAGGCAGGAGGGGGGTTAACTGGTGCTCTAGTCCACAAGACGTTCAGGCAGGAGGGGGTTAACTGGCGCTCTAGTCCACAAGACGTTCAGGCAGGAGGGGGTTAACTGGTGCTCTAGTCCACAAGACGTTCAGGCAGGAGGGGTTAACTGGCGCTCTAGTCCACAAGACGTTCAGGCAGGAGGGGGGTTAACTGGTGCTCTAGTCCACAAGACGTTCAGGCAGGAGGAGGGTTAACTGGTGCTCTAGTCCACAAGACGTTCAGGCAGGAGGGGGTTAACTGGCGCTCTAGTCCACAAGACGTTCAGGCAGGAGGGGGTTAACTGGTGCTCTAGTCCACAAGACGTTCAGGCAGGAGGGGGTTAACTGGCGCTCTAGTCCACAAGACGTTCAGGGAGGAGGGGGTTAACTGGTGCTCTAGTCCACAAGACGTTCAGGCAGGAGGGGGTTAACTGGTGCTCTAGTCCACAAGGCGTTCAGGCAGGAGGGGGTTAACTGGCGCTCTAGTCCACAAGACGTTCAGGCAGGAGGGGGGTTAACTGGCGCTCTAGTCCACAAGACGTTCAGGCAGGAGGGGGTTAACTGGTGCTCTAGTCCACAAGACGTTCAGGCAGGAGGGGGTTAACTGGCGCTCTAGTCCACAAGACGTTCAGGCAGGAGGGGGGTTAACTGGCGCTCTAGTCCACAAGACGTTCAGGCAGGAGGGGGTTAACTGGCGCTCTAGTCCACAAGACGTTCAGGCAGGAGGGGGGTTAAAGATGGCGGCCACCTGTAGTCTCTTGTGGTGGTGTGGCCTCACTGGCAGAGTCCAGAACTCTCCTGAGGAGTCAGTGGAAGGAAAGCAGTCTGAACCAGGTTTTCCTCTAGGAATTTTCCTGTGCTTAGCTCTATTCCGTTTCTTTTTATCCCCCCAAAACTCCCTAGTCCTTGTCGATGACAAGCAGACCCATAACATGATGCAGCCACCACCAAGAAAACAGTGGCACTCAGTGACGTGTTGTGTTGGATTTGCCCCAAACATAAAACTTTTTATTCAGGACATAAAGTGAATTTCTTTACCACATTTTTTAGCAGTTTTACTTTAGTGCTTTATTGCAAACAGGATGCATGTTTTGTAATATTTGTGTCCCGTGTGGCTCAGTTGGTAGAGCAAGGTGCTTGCAACGCCAGGGTTGTGGGTTTGATTCCCACGGGGACCATAGCGTCTGCTAAATGACTGAAATGCGAATGTATTCTGTACAGGCTTCTTTTTCACTCTGTCAATTAGGTTAGTATTGTGGAGTAACTACAATGTTGTTGATCCATCCTCAGTTTTCTCTTATCACAGCCATTCAACTCTAACTGTTATAAAGTCACCATTGGCCTCATGGTGAAATCCCTGAGCAGTTTCCTTCCTCACTGGCAACTGAGTTAAGAAGTACGCCTGTATCTTTGTAGTGACACACCATCCAAAGTGTAATTAATAACTTCACCATGCTCAAAGGAATATTCAGTGTTTGCTTTTTATTTTATTTTGACCCATCTACCAATAGGTGGACTTCTTTGCGAGGCATTGGAAAACCTCCCTGGTCTTTGTGGTTGAATTTATGTTTGAAATTCACTGCTTGACTGAGGGACCTTACAGATAATTGTATATGTGTGGTACAGGGATGAGGTAGTCATTCAGAAATCCTGTTAAACACTATTATTGCACACAGGTGAGTCCATGGAACTTATTATGTGTCTTGTTAAGCACATTTTTACTCCTGAACTTATTTAGGCTTGCCATAACAAAGGGGTTGAATACTTGTTGACTCTGAGACATTTCAGCTTTTCATTTTTAATTAATTTCTAAAAACATTATTCCACTTTGACATTATGGAGTATTGTGTGTAGGCCAGTGACACAAAATCTCAATTTAATCCATTTTAAATTCAGGCTGTGTAACAACAAAATGTGGAAAAATTCAAGGGGTGTGAATATTTTCTGAAGGCACTGTATTATAGACCGTTCAGACTTCAGTAGGGGACGTTGTTGGGCATCTCCTTTAGCATACGCATCAGATTCATCTACTGTCTAAATAAAGACCGTTCAGACTTCAGTAGGGGACGTTGTTGGGCATCTCCTTTAGCATACGCATCAGATTCATCTACTGTCTAAATAAAGACCGTTCAGACTTCAGTAGGGGGACGTTGTTGGGCATCTCCTTTAGCATACGCATCAGATTCATCTACTGTCTAAATAAAGACCGTTCAGACTTCAGTAGGGGACGTTGTTGGGCATCTCCTTTAGCATACGCATCAGATTCATCTACTGTCTAAATAAAGACCGTTCAGACTTCAGTAGGGGACGTTGTTGGGCATCTCCTTTAGCATACGCATCAGATTCATCTACTGTCTAAATAAAGACCGTTCAGACTTCAGTAGGGGACGTTGTTGGGCATCTCCTTTAGCATACGCATCAGATTCATCTACTGTCTAAATAAAGACCGTTCAGACTTCAGTAGGGGACGTTGTTGGGCATCTCCTTTAGCATACGCATCAGATTCATCTACTGTCTAAATAAAGACCGTTCAGACTTCAGTAGGGGACGTTGTTGGGCCTCTCCTTTAGCATACGCATCAGATTCATCTACTGTCTAAATAAAGACCGTTCAGACTTCAGTAGGGGACGTTGTTGGGCATCTCCTTTAGCATACGCATCAGATTCATCTACTGTCTAAATAAAGACCGTTCAGACTTCAGTAGGGGGACGTTGTTGGGCATCTCCTTTAGCATACGCATCAGATTCATCTACTGTCTAAATAAAGACCGTTCAGACTTCAGTAGGGGACGTTGTTGGGCATCTCCTTTAGCATACGCATCAGATTCATCTACTGTCTAAATAAAGACCGTTCAGACTTCAGTAGGGGACGTTGTTGGGCATCTCCTTTAGCATACGCATCAGATTCATCTACTGTCTAAATAAAGACCGTTCAGATTTCAGTAGGGGACGTTGTTGGGCATCTCCTTTAGCATACGCATCAGATTCATCTACTGTCTAAATAAAGACCGTTCAGACTTCAGTAGGGGACGTTGTTGGGCATCTCCTTTAGCATACGCATCAGATTCATCTACTGTCTAAATAAAGACCGTTCAGACTTCAGTAGGGGACGTTGTTGGGCATCTCCTTTAGCATACGCATCAGATTCATCTACTGTCTAAATAAAGACCGTTCAGACTTCAGTAGGGGACGTTGTTGGGCATCTCCTTTAGCATACGCATCAGATTCATCTACTGTCTAAATAAAGACCGTTCAGACTTCAGTAGGGGACGTTGTTGGGCATCTCCTTTAGCATACGCATCAGATTCATCTACTGTCTAAATAAAGACCGTTCAGACTTCAGTAGGGGACGTTGTTGGGCATCTCCTTTAGCATACGCATCAGATTCATCTACTGTCTAAATAAAGACCGTTCAGACTTCAGTAGGGGACGTTGTTGGGCATCTCCTTTAGCATACGCATCAGATTCATCTACTGTCTAAATAAAGACCGTTCAGACTTCAGTAGGGGACGTTGTTGGGCATCTCCTTTAGCATACGCATCAGATTCATCTACTGTCTAAATAAAGACCGTTCAGACTTCAGTAGGGGACGTTGTTGGGCATCTCCTTTAGCATACGCATCAGATTCATCTACTGTCTAAATAAAGACCGTTCAGACTTCAGTAGGGGACGTTGTTGGGCCTCTCCTTTAGCATACGCATCAGATTCATCTACTGTCTAAATAAAGACCGTTCAGACTTCAGTAGGGGACGTTGTTGGGCATCTCCTTTAGCATACGCATCAGATTCATCTACTGTCTAAATAAAGACCGTTCAGACTTCAGTAGGGGACGTTGTTGGGCATCTCCTTTAGCATACGCATCAGATTCATCTACTGTCTAAATAAAGACCGTTCAGACTTCAGTAGGGGACGTTGTTGGGCATCTCCTTTAGCATACGCATCAGATTCATCTACTGTCTAAATAAAGACCGTTCAGACTTCAGTAGGGGACGTTGTTGGGCATCTCCTTTAGCATACGCATCAGATTCATCTACTGGATTGTTATCAATCTAAATAAATACCATCTAAAAAAAATGTATTGCTTGATTGAATGTCTTAAGAATATTTTGTTTCTTATTTTGAATAGTTGTATATTTAGAAGTACATAAAATGAATGTAAGGATATGTTTTATATTATAACCAATCAGCATTCAGGATTAGACGTTGTATCATATTCTACAAAGGCCTACTGCAGCATGTAGCATATTTTAGTTTCCCATACAATAAAAACATGACAATGTAATACATTTGATAAATAGTATTTATAGATGTGATTAGTAATAGAGTTATAGTAAGTAATACCGTCCAGTAACAGCTTCTTTTTACAAAGTAAAACGTAAAAGAGAATTATATCAACCCGCAAGGCTCACGGTCATATTATTTGCTGTAAACATGAGTGCCAAAGCTTGGTAAATAGTGCATAAACAATTGGAAAGGATGAATTACATAAATACATATCGGTGAAAAGATATCCATGAAAAGATATGAAAACAAGAGTAATTTATTGATTGTATGGGACCCTGTATTGTGGCCTTACCCGTGTTTTAACTCATGAATCAATCTCATGAATAATGCTTCAGTTCGGCTGGCGCTGAACTCTGCTAGCCAAACCCAACGAGTGTTCTGGAATACTCCCTTAAAAAGACCTTAAAAGACCTTCGCTTGAAAATCGTGAAAAAAGAGGCAGTAGTCCTATTTGTCCTTTTTGAGATGCCGTAGCCAGTATACACTCAAAATCATCTGAATTAATTAAGATAACTCAAGCAATCTTGGCAAAATTTGTAAAATTGCAGGATATTTGCTTTAAAACTGCAATAATTCTCTCTGCCCCATGGCAAAACATGTAAAATTGCATGAAATTGGTTATAAAATTGCTACATTTTCTCTCCACCCCAATGCAAAATGTGTATAACTGCAGAATACCTGCTTTAAAACTGCAATATTTTCTCTACACCACATGGCAAAATGTGTAAAAATAATTAGACCACCCAAAACACCCACAATTCTTCATCATCATTACACCATTGTTCTAAATTAAATTCACCCTCTTCACCCCCTCCTCCTCGTTCAGTTCATTCAAATGTAATTGTAAAGTAACGTGCCCCATTATCCGTTTCCATCGCCCGTTCATCCATTGGCATCATTCAATCAGTGAGGAGAGAGACACATTATCACCTGGGTACCAACGTCTTACAGCGCATTTGTCTTGGCCCCTTAAGTTAGTACTAGGTGTGGAAACATTGCTTTCACCTGTCCAGTTCTCTCATGTAGTTGAGATGAAGGAGAGGAGACAAGGAGAGGAGACAAGGAGAGGAGACAAGGAGAGGAAGTCCATGTAGAATGTTGATATGCCCCCCAGGAGTTGTTGATGTCCTGAGATGTCTGTCTGTTTAGTGCTGTATGCTTGATGTCCTCCTAATATTTCTATATTTCTTAATTCCATTGTTTTCCTTTTTAGATCTGTGTGTATTGTTGTGTATTGTTAGATATTACTGCACTGAGCTAGGAACACAAGCATTTTACTACACCCTCCATAGCATCTGCTAAATATGTGTATGTGACCAATAAAATAGATTTGCTGAACCCTTATTGGGAGGTGGTTAACTAGTCAGTATATTCCACTGATTCATATGGATACCAGTCCATACATTGGCTGTAAAAGTGGATATAACCTGACAAGCGTATAACTGTAGCTATGTGGTCTTTACTTGAGTGTGTTTCAGCAGGGTGAGGTCAGAGAGATGCTTCCAAGTCAGTATTTTTCTGAACTCCTAAAATCCGTTACACAATCTGATGGGATGAATGTTCAACCCCATTAAAATAACCATAAAGTCTATATAGCACCTTTAAGTTAAGACCTCACAGATCTGTTCATGGCAAAAGCAGTTCAATTCATGATATTAATTCATTCTTGAAGAATATAACTTATAAATCATGAGCCTCATCTTGAGGAGTCACCTGTGACAGTATTCATAAAGAGTAGGAGTACTGATCTGGGATCAGTTTAGCCTTTTAGATCATAATGAAACAGATTAGATGGACAGGGGGGACCTGATCCTAGATCAGCACTCCTCCTCTGGGAAACTGCATGTATGAAACCGAACACATAGTCGTAGTCTAGTTACAGCAGGTGGTTACTGCCATCTAGTGGAAGATACCAATAAACCACTTTATTATCAGGGTGGGGAGACCGCTGAGCTGAACGTAAAGACGCAGGGAAAGGAGCATCTCTTTATCAAATCCTCCTTCAGAGTCACATGCAGGTAAAACATTGTGATTTCTATATAGTGCTGTATCTGAAAGAGCATATTCTGCCGTTTCTATGACACTTACCTTTATCAAATAACTCTCAACATTCAAGAGGTGCAGCTCTATTTCCAAATGTCACTATTTTCAACAATATCTGTGCTGTCAATGTATTTATCACATGACCACTCCAGCAGCAGCATTGCTCTGGCAACTAAGCAGAAACTAGTAACATCATCCAGTTAAAATATGCTGTTCTGTCGTCAATGGCTGAATGGCCAATAGAAACCAGATAGAAACTGATAATGATGCATGTGACTTCAGTTTTGGTTAGCAGCGGATGTCGAAACCAACTTGCTCAGTGTCTTTCCATATCTGGAGAAAGATGAAACCAGGCCAGCGGGTGAGTGACTGTTTGACTGTGGTTTTGAGCCACGTGGAGCCTTACATGGGCAAAGGCAGAAATGGGACCATAGACAGATTCTTCACATCAATTTCCCTGTCAGACAAGTTGATTGCAAAGAAGACTATCCTGCTCAGAACAGTGAACACACAAAGGCAGAAGCTGCTGGTAAAGCAACACTCACGGTGTGATGGAGAGTGGAAAAGCAACACACACGGTGTGATGGAGAGTGGTAAAGCAACACTCACGGTGTGATAGAGAGTGGTAAAGCAATACTCACGGTGTGATGGAGAGTGATAAAGCAACGCTCACGGTTTGATGGAGAGTGGTAAAGCAACACTCACGGTGTGATGGAGAGTGGTAAAGCAACACTCACGGTGTGATAGAGAGTGGTAAAGCAACACTCACGGTGTGATAGAGGGTGGTAAAGCAACACTCACGGTGTGATGGAGAGTGGTAAAGCAACACTCACGGTGTGATGGAGGGTGGTAAAGCAACACTCACGGTGTGATGGAGAGTGGTAAAAGCAACACTCACGGTGTGATAGAGAGTGGTAAAGCAACACTCACGGTGTGATAGAGAGTGGTAAAGCAACACTCACGGTGTGATGGAGGGTGGTAAAGCAACACTCACGGTGTGATGGAGAGTGGTAAAGCAACACTCACGGTGTGATGGAGGGTGGTAAAGCAACACCCACGGTGTGATGGAGAGTGGTAAAGCAACACTCACGGTGTGATAGAGAGTGGTAAAGCAACACTCACGGTGTGATGGAGAGTGGTAAAGCAACACTCACGGTGTGATGGAGAGTGGTAAAGCAACACTCACGGTGTGATGGAGAGTGGTAAAGCAACACTCACGGTGTACAGATGTTAAATAAATAAGTGTTAGCTTCCTCAGCACCATGCACCCCACTGTTGCCACCAAGCGGTGACCAGAAGAAGAAACCGGAGACAGTGACAGACTACAATCACACAAAGGTATATACAGTATCTCTACCATATACAGATAGCCTTCCCATCTGCCAAACACCAAATAGGATCCCCTTTTATTATATTACATTCATATTATTACTATTAGTATTATCATTATATATAATTATAACCTTTTCTATTCTATTTTATTTTATGTTAAAGCTTGGTGTGGATGCTAGACCAGATGTCCAGACTGTACTCTGTAAAAGGGGGTACTCTCCTCTGGCCTGTTGACTGTACTCTGTAAAAGGGGGTACTCTCCTCTGGCCTGTTCACTGTACTCTGTAAAAGGGGGTACTCTCCTCTGGCCTGTTGACTGTACTCTGTAAAAGGGGGTACTCTCCTCTGGCCTGTTGACTGTACTCTGTAAAAGGGGGTACCCTCCTCTGGCCTGTTGACTGTACTCTGTAAAAAGGGGTACTCTCCTCTGGCCTGTTGACTGTACTCTGTAAAAGGGGTACTCTCCTCTGGCCTGTTGACTGTACTCTGTAAAAGGGGGGTACTCTCCTCTGGCCTGTTGACTGTACTCTGTAAAAGGGGGTACTCTCCTCTGGCCTGTTGACTGTACTCTGTAAAAGGGGGTACTCTCCTCTGGCCTGTTGACTGTACTCTGTAAAAGGGGGTACTCTCCTCTGGCCTGTTGACTGTACTCTGTAAAAGGGGGTCACCAAGCAGGCCACCAAGACAGCAGGTCCTGTTCTCCCTCTTCCCCAAGCACCACAGCTCCCACTGGGGAAAAATACACAATGTCAAGACAGCAGGTCCTGTTCTCCCTCTTCCCCAAGCACCACAGCTCCCACTGGGGAAAAATACACAATGTCAAGACAGCAGGTCCTGCTCTCCCTCTTCCCAAAGAACCACAGCTCCCACTGGGGGAAAATACACAATGCCAAGACAGCAGGTCCTGTTCTCCCTCTTCCCCAAGCACCACAGCTCCCACTGGGGAAAAATACACAATGTCAAGACAGCAGGTCCTGCTCTCCCTCTTCCCAAAGAACCACAGCTCCCACTGGGGGAAAATACACAATGCCAAGACAGCAGGTCCTGTTCTCCCTCTTCCCCAAGAACCACAGCTCCCACTGGGGAAAAATACACAATGTCAAGACAGCAGGTCCTGTTCTCCCTCTTCCCCAAGAACCACAGCTCCTACTGGGGAAAAATACACAATATCAAGTCGGCAGGTGCACACCAAACAAGGCCCATGAAAACTGTGTGCAGGGAACCGATTTGATTTGTTTGTGGAACCGAACCATAAAGAGAAGACGTGATTGGTTCATGTGTAAAGGCGCGGTACAGTGTCTGATACAATCAACACATTATTGTTTTTACATCTTGTCATGAATATATTTCCACAAATACTGTATATATTTATTTAATTCATCCTTTACAATTGTTCATGCACTGGTGCTTTTGTTTAGGAAGACAGCAAATCATTTCACCTGAACACCTGGCTAGTTATATTATTATTATTATACTTTTTTTATTTGTACTTTGTCAAAATAAACTGTAAATGGACTTTATTAAGTACTATAACTCTATTACTAGTTGAATCTACAAATAAAGTTGATTAAATGGTTTACACTGTAATGTTTTTATTGTAAGGGAAACAGAAATAGGCTATAGGCCTTTTTTGTAGAATTAACTATTGTTGTTATTTTTTTATTGATATATTTCCACAAATATTTCTTCATGCAATTAATCCTTTACAATATATGATGCACTATTTATCAAGCGTTTATTTAACAAACCATGTTTGCACACCTTGCACCTTGCTGGTTGATATGCATCTGATGCATATGCTAAAGTGGACGCCTGGTAACTTTCTCTAGCGGGTTCTTATATGCTGAAAGAACAGGCGGTTCTAGTGTTAAGGACTGGTAGATGGGTGTTGCTCATGCATTCACTCATGCTGACCGGCTCCAGTACTTGGTTGTTGACTAAAGCCTCCAAGTCAGCCTTTACTTTTGGTCTGATAGCATAAGGTACAGGTCCTGCTTTCAGAAACGTTGGTTTGCTGTCTGGCTTAATGCAAAGCTTCCCTGTAATGTCGTTCATACTACCCAGCTGTCCATTAAAGACTTCTCCATGTTTCTTTAAGATGGCAGGTAGGTCTGTGTCTCCATGTGTCATTGTATGCACTGATGGCCAGTCCAGTGTGATTTTCTCCAACTATGAACATCCCAGTAGTGATGCATAGTCTCCTTTCACAACATAGAGTGGCAGCTTTTCAGTTTGTCTGTTTACCTGAACTGTGACATCAGTGATGCCTCTCACAGCGACAGATTCACCTGTGTAAGTCTTTAACACGAGGTGCGCTGGTTGAAGTGGAAGGTGTTTCAGTGTCTTTTTTTCTGACACAAGAGATACAGCTGCCCCTGTGTCAATCTCCATACCCACCGGCTGTCCCTCTAGCAAGGGGGAGACATAGTAGCCGTGCGGCCCGCCAGGAAAAAGTCAGGATTTTCAGTGTGACTTCCTGGTCTGATGAGTCACTCACCTCAGTGTTCTCTTACTCAACAGTGTGAACATGTCTATGTGTCTTTCGTTGGAATGCCTGTTTCTTGTTTCCAGTTTTTGTGATTTCTCTGTTCTCTTTTTGTTTCTGGAGACTTGTCCGATGTTGCCCTTTTTACCACAGGCTGGACAATCCATGTCCTTACACCAGCATTTGGACAATCCATGTCCTTCCACCAGCATGTAGAAGCCTGATGTCCCTTTTTACCACAGGCTGGACAATCCATGTCCTTACACCAGCATGTAGAAGCCTGATGTCCCTTTTTACCACAGGCTGGACAATCCATGTCCTTCCACCAGCATGTTGATACTTGATGTCCCACCTTGCCACATGTGACTTGATTTCCCTGTCTCTGATTTTCAGTTGAAACTCTGTGCACTTTTCCTTTTTTTGTGATCAACTTTTTATTTATTTTAAAGGAACATAAAGACGAGAACAAATAGCAGCAGGAATGGTTATACAGCTAGAGACACAATACTGTTAAAATATATATATCAGAACAAATAGCAGCAGGAATGGTTATACAGCTAGAGACACAATACTGTTAAAATATATATCAGAACAAATAGCAGCAGGAATGGTTAAACAGCTAGAGACACAATACTGTTAAAATATATATCAGAACAAATAGCAGCTGGAATGGTTATACAGCTAGAGACACAATACTGTTAAAATATATATCAGAACAAATAGCAGCAGGAATGGTTATACAGCTAGAAACACAATACTGTTAAAATATATATCAGAACAAATAGCAGCAGGAATGGTTAAACAGCTAGAGACACAATACTGTTAAAATATATATCAGAACAAATAGCACCAGGAATGGTTATACAGCTAGAGACACAATACTGTTAAAATATATATCAGAACAAATAGCAGCAGGAATGGTTATACAGCTAGAGACACAATACTGTTAAAATATATATCAGAACAAATAGCAGCAGGAATGGTTATACAGCTAGAGACACAATACTGTTAAAATATATATCAGAACAAATAGCAGCAGGAATGGTTATACAGCTAGAAACACAATACTGTTAAAATATATATCAGAACAAATAGCAGCAGGAATGGTTATACAGCTAGAGACACAATACTGTTAAAATATATATCAGAACAAATAGCAGCAGGAATGGTTATACAGCTAGAGACACAATACTGTTAAAATATATATCAGAACAAATAGCAGCAGGAATGGTTATACAGCTAGAAACACAATACTGTTAAAATATATATCAGTATATTATGGAAACTAGTTATTGCAGATAAATACAATTATAATAAACCACATATACAATCACCCACCTCAGCTGCATCAACACACCCTCCAACCCCTCCTGCGACCACCCCAACCCACCCTCCAACCCCTCCTGGAACCACCCCAACCCACCCTCCAACCCCTCCTGGGACCAACCCAACCCACCCTCCAACCCCGCCTGGGACCACCCCAACACACCCTCCAACCCCTCCTGGGACCACCCCAACCCACCCTCCAACCCCTCCTGGGACCACCCCAACCCACCCTCCAACCCCTCCTGGGACCACCCCAACCCACCCTCCAACCCCTCCTGGGACCACCCCAACCCACCCTCCAACCCCTCCTGGGACCACCCCAACCCACCCTCCAACCCCTCCTGGGACCACCCCAACACACCCAACCTGATCTCCATTAAATTAAATACTAAATCAAGTTGTGATGAAATCAGTAAGGTACATATTTGCACGAAATGATCATGAACGGGCAATCTGTCGGGTAAAACCCACTACAGGAGTTATTTTATGGTTTCAGCTGCAATTGTTGTTTGGCTAGCCCCATGGATCCTAGCAGTGGATAGTTCTAAATAAATGATATCTATAAAAGTGCTGATCCAATGAGGTGTGGTGGTTGCCATCTTAGTTCCAACATCTTTTTAACTGCTGTCCAACCTGACAACATTACACGTCTTTGCTGTAATGACAGTGGTGAATTATCATTCAGTAATAACAGTTAGGGGGAACTAGGTATGAGGATACTTCTTTCCAAAACATGTCCCCTGGTCGTTCCCAGTACATATAATTAAAGGAGTCCAAGGCACCTTGATTACATAGATCACACAGAGGAGCGGTTGTGATTTCTATTAAATTATGTTTTCTAGGTGGAAGGTTTACCCTGTGTATGAGATTAAAATGTATCAGCTGATGATTAGGATTGTTAGATGAACCCACTAAGTTCCTGATGAACTCAACTGGTGAGCCTCTTTAGCAGCTAGTTCCATGGACACACTGATTTCAATGTCCTTTGCCGAGGTCAGATGACTTTCAGTCAACAGTCTCTTTCGTGTAGCTTCACTCCGTAGCCCACATACTAGTCTGTCTCTAATGATGTCATTTAGAACAGCATTAAACTCAGTGTTCTGATAGTTTCTTTAATGCAGCAGCAAACATTGTTACTGATTCTCCCTCTTCCTGATGTCTCCTGTGGAACCTGAACCTTTCAGCATTAACTAGTGGTTCTGGTGAAAAATGTCCTTTAAGTATCTCCACAATATCCCCATACGTCTTATTACCTGTTCTGACTGGCTGTAGCAGGCTGCCTAGTAAATTAAATGTCTTTGGCCCCATTACACTAAAACATGGAGGCACAATGTTGTCCTCATCCATGTCATTTACAAGAACAAAATATTCAAACCGTTCTGTATATGAGTTCCACTGCTCAATACTTTCATCAAACTGTCCAAAATTTCCAACAATTCCAATAATTTTTCGTTTCTCAATAAGCTCCTGATTGTCACTCACTTCAGTATTGTCCTCAACCAAAGCAATGTTTTCCTCAGTCACGTGATCTTCATTCACTTCACTCACTGACGTTTCCTCCTAAATTCGCTCATTTAGCAGTTTTAAATAAAGGTTTGTCTTCACAGTTGAATAAATGTCCTTTCCTTTAATCACTGTATGTTCCTCCCTTTTTAATCACGTTGTTTTCCCGCTCCGACGTCCGTCTCCAGTCCTTTTCTGCTGTCCATAACGATGTTAACTCTCTCTCTTAGCTAGCTAGACTATGCACCTGCTATCAATACACTTTGCTAACATTAGCCTAGACTGGACCACAGAAAATAACAGTTTTAAACAGTTGTAAAAACCCACTTCTTCCAGACAGAATAGTTCCTGTAGATTCAGACTTTCTCATCACCAATCTTTTGTTATGTCTCGTGGGTTTTATAACCACGTCTGTACAACAATTCAATAATGATGAGACGGGAGACAGGAATCAGTTCAACCATTTCTCTGGAACGTGATCATCTCAACATATACAAACCCCCATGATGCTCTGCAGCACAACCCCAATATACAACAAATACATAAATAAGTAAATGGACACTAAACAAAACTCATAGAGGAATTTAAATGTTCAGTTGTAGAAAGTAGAGCCATGGGATAGGGTCAGAAAGGTCAATATGTTTGATAACTGGTTCCAGAGGTGACATAACAAGCATAAGGTCCATTATAACACAGTGAAGTAGAGGTGGGAGCTAAAAGCAGACATGGACAGTGAGACGGTGTGAGGAGGTCAGGGGGTGAAACAGTAGATCAGGACAGGTAGAAATGGCAGGGCTGGAAATAGACACAGAGACACATTCTGATCATGGCTCAGACCTGACCCGAGACACCCAAACAGAAGATGCCATATCAAAGTCCTGTCCAGTAGGCTATATGGGATTTCCTTTCATCAAAATCCTACACATGGAAATGTTTTCAGTGTGTGTGTGTTTGTGTTTGTGTGTCCAGTGTGTGTGTGTGTGTCCAGTATGTGTGTGTGTGTCCTGTGTGTGTGTGTCCATTGTGTGTGTGTGTCCAGTGTGTGTGTGTGTATGTGTTCAGTGTGTGTGTGTGTCTAGTGTATGTATGTGTGTACAGTGTGTGTGTGTGTGTTCAGTGTGTGTGTTTGTTCAGTGTGTGTGTGTGTGTTCAGTGTGTGTGTTCGTTCAGTGTGTGTGTGTGTTCAGTGTGTGCAGTGTGTGTCCTGTGTGTGTGTCCAGTATGTGTGTGTGTGTGTGTGTGTGTGTGTGTGTGTGTGTGTCCAGCATGTGTGTGTGTCCAGTGTGTGTGTGAATCCAGTGTGTGTGTGTGTGTGTGTGTCCAGTATGTGTGTGTGTGTGTGTGTGTGTGTGTGTGTGTCTAGTGTGTTTGTGTGTGTCCAGTGTGTGGGTGTGTGTGTGTCCAGTGTGTGTGTGTGTGTCCAGTGTGTGTGTTTGTGTGTGTGTGTGTGTGTGTTGGTGTGTGTGTCCAGTGTATGTGTGTGTGTGTCCAGTATGTGTGTGTGTGTCTAGTGTGTGTCCATTGTGTGTGTGTGTGTCCAGTGTGTGTGTGTCCAGTGTGTGTATGTGTTCAGTGTGTGTGTGTCTAGTGTAATAATGTGTATTCAGTGCATGTGTGTGTGCCCAGTGTGTGTGTGTGTTCAGTGTGTTTATGTGTTCAGTGTGTGTATGT